>NC_137605.1:39068193-39123193 GCF_963280865.1 Gymnoscopelus braueri | reverse complement strand
CAAATTATAACATAAGTACTGTTTTTTACACATTATTTGAATACCAAGCATTTAAAATGATCTGTTGCACTGTTTTAAAGTTTGAGAACCACTGGTCTAGGAGCTTACAGCAAGGTGTCTACTGTAGGTTTACACAAGGTGTACACAATTAGTCCATGAGCCAGAGCCCCAAAATTGAGCAATTATTATCGAAAGAGTGGGCAAAACCAAACCTATATTAAATTGTTCAGAGGGTCAATACGAGTAAATAAATGTATGATAACCTCACCACAGGAGCAGCTTTTTCATGGTTATCACACATTTTGTAACGTACATGACAGGTCAAAAAATGATTTTTTTTAAAAAAGAGTTATCATAATGAAACTGCCTGAGTTGATTACTTACATGAAGACGATGATTTATCGTATTACAAGTTTTCTGAAATTGTATATTTAAATATGCAAATTAGGCATTAGAAAATATGCCCAAATTTGCATAACTTTCCAGAATCAACATTGGAACATTGGACAAAGCCAGAGTCGACATACTTATTTCATTTTGTTAAGATGTTGGAGTCAAAGGTTTTTAACGAGGGAATATTCAATATCTGGCTCGATTTTGGGGCTCTGGCTCATGGACTAAATGCCTAATTTGCATATTTAAATATACAATTTCAGAAAACTTGTAATACGATAAATCATTGTCTTCATGTAAGTAATCAACTCAGGAAGTTTCATTATGATAACTCTTTTTTAAATTTTGTCATTTTTTCACCTGTCATGTACGTATGGGGAAAATAACAAAATGTGTGATAACCATGAAAAAGCTGCTCCTGTGGTGAGGTTATCATACATTTATTTACTCGTATTGACCCTCTGAACAATTTAATATAGGTTTGGTTTTGCCCACTCTTTCGATAATAATTGCTCAATTTTGGGGCTCTGGCTCATGGACTAAATACAGACAGTCTGTGTGCATGTCTTTGTGGTTTTCAGTATGACAGTTGTCTGATTCTGCAAGATGGAAACAGGATGCTCGTCTCTGAGCTTAACCACATGCCCTTGCCCTTGCCTACCCTTGCTTCCCTATTCTAAGCATGTCGTAATAGGTGAACATTTGGCCAGAATAGGCCAACATGGTTCCACTGCGATGCGTTGTAAGTGTCTAGATCGCCTGTTTTCGGTAAAGGGATTAGTGAAGAGGGAAAAAATAAGGACCAATAGACCCATGGGGGACCCCTGTCAATGACATATACTGTATAGGGTTCAAGTGGTTAAATGTAGTCTCTTAAAAATAACACCTCTCACCCACTAAATTCTTCAGCCTAATAACTGTCTTAACAATAATTTGTAAATTCTACATTCGAACATTCTACAAAAATAGCCAATCTCAACACAGACAGGTTGTAGATATTTTCAGCAAAGAGATTTTGTGTAGAGGGCAGAAAGGAGGGGACCAGGTACAAACCGATCCCTGTCAACGGAGTATATACAGTTTAAGAGGTATCTAAATTGAAAGTACATTCCAGTACTGGTATCTGGATTGATACTAAACTAAAGGAGATTTTATTTTCATTTGTAAGGATGTATTCAATGCTATCCCAGAAAACCCTTGTATCTTTTGTTTTGTTTTATTTTGTTTTGTTTTAATGAGAAACTTCATGAGACAGCTTTCCTCAAATGCCCATCATCACCTTTAACCAAAGCCTGTAACATGATGTCTCACAGATGACTTACTTCCCTTCACACAAAAACATCATTAAAGGGTTAGTGACGGTTGCCAGTGATGGTTGCCGTCTGTATATGTAACTGTGGAAGGAATGGTGCACTTGCACCATTGATTGTATTGTATGACAGCAAATTATTGCATTTATGCTCTTCCCTAAAGGCACATTCTATAGAAACTTGTTTTTCTTCTAGTCGTTAGTAAGTACAAGGACTGGTAAAGTAACCGGTCATTTGAGGGACAAGGTTGGAGTATAAATACTGTGTCTTTATGACATCTGACAAAAAACCTTCTGAAGGCACCATTTGCAGTACAAATGCAGGATGAGTTCTGGCGATGATGGGGAACTTGAACTTAGCCACCACCATGCTTCTAAGGATCTAGGATCTAACCTAGGATGTAAGGGCTTTCAAAACCAGAAAGATTTGAGCAGGAAGTGAAGTCACTGAAGGTCAACATTTATGTCAAGTTAGCAATTGAAACCAGATGTCGGCCTGACTCGGCCACATCGCATTTTTTTGTTCCATCGCTAAATGAAATTTAGAAACATTTATTACTGCTAGATTTGTATTTGTAACTGAAAAAAAGCTTTACTATTCTGTAGTTTGTTGTTCCCCAAGGGTCTATACTGGGAACCCTCCTTTTTTTTCCATCTACACCAAATCTCTTCGCTGAAGATAGCCAATCTACAAGCTCATAACCCATTGTATACTTGTAGTTCTACTATTTTCACCAATGTTCACCTATTATGACATGCGCAGAATAGGGATGCTACATGTGGTAAGAGTTCCCTAATTGTAGAAAAACAATGTTGTACACGATCTCAACCTTTATCTTCAGATGAATACATGTACTGTACATGATGACACAATCTCTCACAGGTTTGTTTCCTATAAACCAGAGTGCTGCTCCAGCAGGCACCTGGCAAGTTTAGTCATGTCATATTATGTAATAGTTTCCAGGTTTTCTGTGTAGTAGCCTTTAGTCTACTATAACTACAGGTTGATAGTAAGAATGAACAGAACAACAAAACTGAGGAAGAATAACAAACCAACCAACGAGTAAATGAATGAATCAATTTAAGTAACAAATCACACAAGGTGTACATTGTAATTTCTATCTGTGTCGGTACAAATTTTCTGCAGCGTTTGCTTAGCATTGTGTGACACAGTTTTTTCAACAATGACTGGTCATAAATGGTTGCAACAAAGTATAATTACAACCTTGCATCAGTGTAGTGCAGGTAAATATAGCGATTACATCACTGTTTTTGGTCTCTGCCGTGTCAAAAGTGTTATTATGAGATTCCCAACCAGTTGGCATTCATGAGCAAGAGGCTGATTCAGCTTATAGAATATGTGTGAGACATGTGGGTTAGACACTTAGTTCCGTATATTGGTGTGGTAACCAGGACCTTTCTGTCTTGCTCTGTCACTCTTAAAATAATAAGCACAAGCAAAGTAAACACTAAACAGCTTCCAAATATTGATCTAGCCATTGTATATGACACTGTGTCACCTCACCTGAACTCACTTAAGAGCAGTAAGGCTTTTCTGTTTTTGTAATGACAGATTACTGCTGTCAAAGGAATGCCAGTAGCAACTTCATTGATGCTAAAGGGGTCAAGAGCTATTAGACAGGGATCAATGAGGGGTATGACTTCTCTGTCTGATGTCTTTCACAGATGCAATCTTGGTCAACTGAACCCACCACTTATAACAAGACAGACAGACAGACAGACAGACAGACAGACAGACAGACAGACAGACAGACAGACAGACAGACAGACAGACAGACAGACAGACAGACAGACAGACAACAGACAGACAGACGGATGGACAGACAGACAGACGGATGGACGGACAAACAGAAGCAAAAACATAGTCTCCAGCCTTTGGAGGAGGCTGGTGGAGACAATATATATGGACAAAATAGTGTAATAAATTAGGCGTACAACTAGCCAAACATCAGCAATCATGTACAGTCTATAATATGTACAGGAGCTTACAGAGTATATTCATAGCTATGCAATGCTATTGGAAATAGTTTTTTGTTTTAGTTTTTAGTTTTGCATGTCAGAATCAGTCTTAAAATTCTGATTCTGAACATAGCAAAACATAGTAGAAATGTATTTTACCACAAAAGTGTATTTAATTGTGTTTGCAATTAGCACTGCAATTACAATGATGCTAATCATTTGCAGCGAATGGACGTGCATCTCTTCATGCAAACAGATCAATACAGGTTTCAGAGCAAATACTCAAGAAACATTTGAATCCTCTAAAAGCATGCAATGCTATTGATCTCAAGTTCAACTGGTCATTTAACTAGCCAGCCAGGAGGTAGCTCAATGCTTAATATTAATGGATAGAGAATGTGTGTTTCTTGCTGGCTCTGGGTTGCTTGAGATGTTACTTTAAGGGTGGCTTGTGCAGAATTGTCAAGTGCTGTGCATCATTATTTCTTAACACTGGTTTTAAGGTTAAACATTTCAAATAAAATGTTACAAGGAGCTATTGGCTCTAATTCAGTCTATATAAAACAGTGAACTATTCTGACTTCTAATGGCTACACTACACAGATGTCTAGAGAATATGAACAGAAGGCTCTCAACCAGAAATGCATAATACAGAGTAACCCTATCTGAAGTTACTCTGCTTCTGGACCATAAAGTAAAAGACATGATGCATATTTGTTCTGTCTATTGCCATGACACAGGCACATACATTGCACAAGCTACAATTAAAAATAAGATAACTAAATAGATCAATAAATAATGAAGATTTGCTTACAAGTGTGACAAATGATGGTAAATGACTTATTTTTATGAATGTGTTAATACATCTAGGAGCAGCCAACTGAGATGGATTAATATGATATTACTTACATAATATAACAACCTGCTTAGCAAATAAATATGATCACAACACAGTTGAATGGAGCCTACCACAGTTGCTCCAAAACTGAACTGACTAATATAAACCACAGCTTTGTATAGTTGTATAGTATAGTTACTGTCCTCATTCATAACCTTGGTAGATTTTCCTTTGTAAGAAAGAATGAATGAAACACACTGAGAAAGAGAGGTAATGTTTCTTACCGTAGATAGTTTGGGGGGTATAGAGGTCCGCTGCTAGGTAAGGGTCTACTCTAGGAAGAAGAAGAAGGGAGGAAGAAAGAGAAGTGATGGGAGAGTAGTCAAGGAAGGGAAGGAGTGAGAGAGTGTTAAGGGGCTGAAGGCTGTATGCTCCTCATTGATCGGTCTGCAAGGCCAAGAGTGGTGTTGTACCCCGGTAGAGAGAGAGAGAGAGAGAGAGAGAGAGAGAGAGAGAGAGAGAGAGAGAGAGAGAGAGAGAGAGAGAGAGAGAGAGAGAGAGAGAGGAGAGAGAGAGAGAGAGGAAGGGAGAGTAGGGAGGAGGGGCTTCACATACACACCCCATATTTCACCACTCCCTCTACACTTGTTATGTTATCCCTGTAGAGTCTACAGGGAAAACATAACAAGGCAAAAGTCACTACTGTATTCACAGTCATGGGATAAGGTCAATGAACAAAGCTGGACTGTTTTTTGAAGGAAAACATTTTCTGCACGAACGAACAAGAGGAAGAGAGGTCTTCTGCCATCTACAAGATACCAAACAGAAAGTTTATTTTCTTGTTTGTTGTTCCTCAACTATGCCTATATCCCCTAGGGCCTAGGCATATAGGCAAGTGTGTGCGGCTGTGTCCGGCTGTCCGCATGTGTGCATACATGCATGCATTCACTGTTTAAGCTAGAGATCACACAGCTGTTGCTCTTGTTTAGGCCCTGGGTATTCTCCTGTGAATGAAAGAATGAGAGAGTGAGAGACAGAAGAAAAGGGGATTGGTCGAGGTGATGTCATCAGTAAGTAGGATAGTCTCTGACAGATGTACATGTATGGATCCCTTGATACAGTGTGATCTTGTTTTACCAGGGCTGAAGGTGGTGTGGATTATTTAATCTGAACTGAAAGTGCCTCACAGCCCTGAATCAACTCAAATTTATTCGTGTAGCTCTTATCACAGTTACAGCGTAAAAGGCCAACATTTACCAAAGGAATGTACCCTCAATCAGGCAAAGAAATACAATACAAACACATAAAGGGGGGGGGGGGGGGTACCTCAGGAAGGATCACAAAAGAGTCACCCCTTTCCAAAGTGCACATACATGCAAGAGTTGCCAAGTGGATATCCAAATGCAAAAAAAAAAAAAAAAAAAAAACTGTTAAATGTCCATGCTGATAACTAGGTGGCAGAAATAGTAACACATTTTTCACATTAGTAGTACAGTATTGTATATGGGTGATACATAAAAAGCAGCCTACCAAACCTTTTTGAAGTTTGAAGTTGAAGTTGACTTCTTGATTCATGTATTGACTTCATGTTTGCATTTTGACCCCACTTCCTAAACCATGAAGATGACGTGATTGATCAAAGCACGACGGTCAGGCTTGCGATGAGAATACTGCAACACAGCAAACACATGGAAAACATTTATTTACTATTGAGTGATTCTGATATTTGAATAATCTTCAGTGCTACAGTATGTTATTATGTATATTTATGCCCTTCCTTAACTTATATTGTTTCTATAGTTATTATTTGTTGCCTTTTGACAACAATGAACGACCATCATGTCAAATCCCTTGAGTATGCAAATATGCCATACGTAGCTTATTTGGCAAAAGGATTTCTGACTGCTTATATTCATAAATGTTGTATCCACATAATATGTGCTTGCCTGCAGTGTGAATGATTGATGGCTTTTATATTAGTGTCAAGGTAGCTACTCTACACAGTGATCCAAACGTACTGTATAACTTTATCATTTGAATACTACACAATTTATACTCACATTGTGCCCCCTACAGGACACATCCTACTATAATCCACTATCCTACTATAAACTAGCCTCGGAAACCCAGGCTTTTTTTTTTGTTACAAAAGAAAAAAAGCCTGGGGGAGCGATGCAGTAACGATGGTCTTGGACCTTGTTATCTCCTAACCAATCAGAGTGCAGAGGGGCGTCGCTCTAAATTTGGTGACGTCAGCGTGCTCCGTGCACAGGCCGAGGGGGGAGGGGAGGGGAGGCGGGGACATAGATTGGTGAAGCAATAGGAAGCCACGCACAGATCCAGGCGGCTGTGTTTGGGTCCGCCCTTCAAGACCATGGATTGAGCTCGTAGCCTCAGGCTAACTATAAACTGAAGAAAACTCTGACCTTCTGTCCTTCCTTCTGTCTGCCCTCTCTCAGACCATTTTTCTCCTCAGTGGGTTGAGTTGACCAATCAATCTGAAATAATTGCATGTCCATTGACAGCTGGCATATGCAGGGAGTTCAGGAAGCTGATTTGAGCTGTATATTAGGATTTGTGTTAACTCAATTAAGATTCTGCTGTAGAACATATGGAAATGCCCTCATCCTTTTTTCTCCTCAATGGGTTGAACAATCAATCTGAACTTACACATGGGTATATGCGTATCCATTGGTATATTTTTATGTTTATTGGCATTTTTGTGAACTCTCATGCATTCAATTGAGACTGCTGTGGGTGGAAATGGTGGGAGTGACTCAGACTCAGGTGTTTCCAAATGTCTAATTGGGCTCTCCTCTATATACTAGTGTGCTGACCGTGTGCTTTGTTACATTGTAGACACACAACAGCAGTGAGAGGTATAGAGCTGGTTCAATTGTGCAGAGTTACAGTATAAAGATTTAAATGCGTTGCTAGCAGCAGACCCAGCCAGGCTGGGCTACATAGACTTGGTGCACCGATATAATCCTGTGTTATAGTTCATGTTGGTGTGTATAGTCAATAAAGTGCAGAAGCTTTATTTAAAAACTGTCTCATCAGTTTCTTGTCAAATTCTCCGTAACATACTCACTATGGGATATCAGCGCCTCCAGGTGATGCACAGAGCTACATACCATAAACTCCCGGGCCATTCATTGGCTGAGAAGGGTATGTCACGTGTCCGGTAGACCGGAAGAGGTATAAAGCCTCTTGCGTGACGTGGCTCATCGTCTTTCGCTTCTCTGCATGGCAGATGCATACAGTTTAAAGACATACCAGAACAGTAAAACAGCGTAAATAATCTCAACGGACAGAAACCAGCTTTAGCCCACTGCGGTGGTACTTGTACCTACCTACGGGTTTTCCTCCGTTATTATTAAAAAAAAATGTTATATTGTTCCGCTCCCGCGGCTATCTTCTATTTCCATTCTTTTCTTCTGAAAAAGTATTTCCTCCTGTCTACGAGTTAGCCGCTCTTAGCCTAGCGGCTAAAAGCTTACAACTAGCTCAACAATGGAGGTCCCACGTTCCTGCGGCTTGCTGCTCTGCCGTCTGATGATCGCCGGGGACCCTCATGGGTTTTTGCATCTCTTGCCTCGGCCTCCTTTGCGGCGAGGCATTTCCCAGATGCACCGGGACGCTGCGAGGACTGCGCTCTGTTCTCCACGCTGCACCTCGATAGCCGCCTAGCCAGGGCCAGCGCCCTGGCTGCGGGAAGCAGCGACGTCTCGTCCCCGATCATCACGGCTCCAGCAACACCCCGCATCTCCGGCCCAGGGAACGTGAGTGGTGGAGCCCACCACGTGCGTCCTCAGATCACCATGGGCCCTCCAGCAGCCCCGGCGCCCTCGAGCGGCGCTAGCCACCGCTCGCAGCACCTCCAGGCTGCTACACAAGCCGTGCTACGCAGCACTACAGCAGCCGCTAGCACCTGTGTCTGGGGGAACCACCCAGGCGCAACTACCTAGCGGCACTTCCTCCCCCTCTTCCCAGCCGTCTACTCCGCTGCCACAGCAAGCGTACCGGGACAGCGGTGCGTTAGCCTGGTATCCAGCCTGCTTCGCTACGTTCGGCGGATTTTTTTTTCTCTCTTCGCTTATCAGTCTGGAAAGCCTCCCATTGGAAGGTTTTGCAGAACTACACTGGAACTACATATGTTACGTTGGGCAACGTCGTATGTTACGTTGGGCAACGTCGTTGCTGATTGGATGTTGTTCAAACGAATGACGAATCACAACGATCACACTGTTTTTTTGGTCCCGCCCCGCACCACAGACCAATCAGAAGCCACGTTAGGTTTGGAAGCTTGTGGCATGTCCCGCCTCCCTTGGAGATAGGAGGCTTTCCAGACTGATAAGCGAAGAGAGAAAAAAAAATCCGCCGAACGTAGCGAAGCAGGCTGGATACCAGGCTAGCGGTGCGTCGCCAGAAGACAACGAAAGTGACGGCAGCATGGACGAGGGGGAGAACGAGGCAGAAGCTCGTGAGTGAGTTAGCCCAGACTAGCTACGTTAGCTGCCTCGCTAGTATAACGTCGCCTTAGTCAGGCAGTGTTTTTGTTGGCTTAACCAGCTAGCTTCACTAAGCAACAGGTTATTAACAGCGTTGTTCTAGCCTAGCTTGCCTCGCTAGGACAACACCAGCTTGTTAGCCTTCTCACTCTGTGTATCGAGCAACCTCGGGGGCTTCTGAAGACCTTGGACAGGCTCATCGGGCGCCATTGGGACACATGTTGTTTTTGTCATAAGAATATGTTAAAACGTTTCATGCTGTTTACTGTTTCTGTGCCTACTCTTGTTTCATTTCACATGTTCCAAGTACATAAAGCACATTAGCAGACTCTCACCGGTGCACAGACCGGTTCAGCCCCCCCTCCCCCCGGCCGTTTCTTGCTGGGGAAGAGGACAGTGGCTTTACAGGCCTCGAAGGACAAGATGGACGGCTCCTCGACTGCCAAAAGGCCTTGTTTAATGAAAACGAATGTGTGTTTAAAAGTACAATTTTTTTTCTGCCAAAGAAATAAATGTGTTACATGTTATAAACCAGCTCGTTATTCCACATGTCCTAGAGTAGCGGCGCAGTGGAGTCCCCGCACCGAGGGCATCTCTGCTCCAATGCTCTGTGTATAAGCCCACAATGCCTGGGATGCCCGAACTCCGGTATCCCAGACATTGATGGGATAATATCTGTGCATGTGATGTATCAACGTTCTCAATTCATAAGCGCACAATGCCTGGAACACCCGAGTTCTGATGTTCTAGACATTGTTGGATAACATCTGTGCATGTTTTGGATCATATGAAGGTAATATAAAAACCGACATCACCCCTTTCCGCCAGAGGGCGCAAATGCGCCAGTGGAATGGGGTCACGCCGGTTTTGCCTTCCGTCCCACAGGAAGTGCCCAAGCGCCACTGTGAACCGGAAGTACTTCGGTCAGACATGACCCCTCGGCCGTACCGCCTCACGTTCGCCGCTGGAGGGCGACAAAGCACCTCCTACAGGGAGGACGACTTTGTCGACACTCCGTGCAGAGCCTTTGGGCTCAGACAAGATGGCGACGGCCAAGGTAGGATTAATCATAGATATATATATATCTATGGGCTTAATTCTGACGTCTGGGATTTTTCCCGTGGCCAGTCACGTGACTCCTCCGAGTCCTCAGGGCATATGACAACGCACACACACTCCGAGCGGCCGATGACGTCATCGACCAACCCGCTCGCTCCGTGTGTGGAGCATTGGAACATTTTGCAAGCCAAATCCTTAGGTGTTGCTCACAATACTAAAGGTTACAGGCTGCAATTCTCCACAAAACCCCCCATGACAGACAAAGTATTATTTTCCCATGCAAAGGGTCCAGCAGCCAACACTCTGAGGGAGGAAGTCTCCTCCCTCTTGAGCAAAGGCGCTATTAAAGAATAACTTCCGATACTTCTGTTTACTATCCCAGTACATCAGCGTTACACTGTGTGTGTACAGGGTTTTTCAGTACAGCAGTGACACGCTGTGGTTGTATTGGTCAGCTCCCCTGATCCACAACAACACACTGTGGTTTGTACTGGTGTGTTTTCCACATGCCTTTATGCATAAACCTCCTATGTCAGACACGGTGTTGTTTCTCTCATGCGGAGGATAATGCAGCCATGTCTCTGAGAGAGGAGGTTCTCTCTCTCTCCTGAGCGGGGGCGCCATAGTGAGTATGTTACGAAACTGTCAAGAAACTCGAGGTTACGTTGTAACCGCGGTTTCCTTAGAATTCAGAGTAACATAGTCAGAAAACGATCTATGAATCGGAACCAACTGGTTTTCTATTCGTAATATTTTCTGGTGGAAAAGAAGGGGGGGGGGGGGTGTACGACCCATTCTGAATCTGAAGGGTCTCAATAAACGTCTGTCGGTTTACAACTTTCGAATGTTGACAACCGCAATCCTTCCACCTTCATAGGGGATCTCGCTGGGCTAGACCAGGCTCACGGCGCGTCTGTCCCGGGCGGGATAGACAGCGTTTCGGCCTATGGTCTTCTCGCGTGAGGCGACAAGTCACATACAGGCTATGCATGCAGGCGACGGGTCTCATGACTTCGGCCTTACACCTGTTTCGTTTGGACAAGCCCCACATGTGACCTTTTTTTCCCGGAGGTGGATGTGGGCTCTTGGAGCCCCGTCCACCTGAGGTTATCGGAAGGTCCGGGTATCCCCACGGTGCGTGGACACGCTTAGATCGTGGTCAGACGCAGCCTTTCTGTCCAAGGGGTCAGAATGGGTGCTGTGGTCTCGCGGAAGGTCATTACCACGGACGCCAGCCTCACAGGAGGGGTGCCGTCCACGAGAGCCGCTCGGCCACGGGGGTGTGGGGTCCCAGTCAGCTACCTGGAGCTGATGACGGCCTTTTTCTGACGGTCAGACTTTGCAAGGCTCGGTTTTCGAGGTTGTCATGTCCTGATCAGAACCGACAACACCAAGACCATGTGCTATGTCAAAAAGCAGGGAGGCCTGGCCTCTCCAGTGTTGGACAGGCTAGCTGGCAATCTGACGCTGTGGTGCGACGCGCGCCTTACGTCAACCAGAGACTCACAGGTACCGGGCCTCCTGAACAGCGGAGCGACTCTGTTGTCCAGGGGCATTTTTTGGGTACGCAGATTGGCCTCTCCTCCGGAGATAACAAGCCAGATCTGGGCCAGGTTGGCCGACTGAACTGCTTTATGCATTCCCGTCACTGGAGTTGGTCCTCTCAACTTGGAGAGGGTCAGACTCCACGGACTGTCAGTGCCACTGGTGGCACTGGCGTGGGGCGCGTGGAGGTCAGGAATAGTCCTCTCCTCTACGACGAGCCCTGGCCCCTCCCCCCGATCAGAGATCTGCTACGGCAGGCAGGGGTCGGAATTTTCCACAAGCAACCTCAGGACCTAGACCTGTGGGTTTGGCCCGTGAGGGGGAGACCTTGACTTCTTATGGCCTGCCCCCTGAGGTGGTAGCTACCATCCAGGGGGCGAGGGCCGTTTCCACGAGGGCTGCGTACGACGACAGATGGAACATGTTCGTGTCGTTGTGTCTGGGTCAGTCACCGCCGGTGGAGGCCTTCCAGGCCCCGGTACACAGCATCCTCATTTTCTTGCAGGAAGTTGAGTCAAGGTCTGGCTTTCTTGACGGTTAAGGTG
The DNA here is from genome assembly GCF_963280865.1 of Gymnoscopelus braueri. Taxonomy (NCBI): domain Eukaryota; kingdom Metazoa; phylum Chordata; class Actinopteri; order Myctophiformes; family Myctophidae; genus Gymnoscopelus; species Gymnoscopelus braueri. The sequence continues at coordinate 39,111,013 of NC_137605.1, read as the reverse complement.
TACCAGGCGGCCATTTCCGCTTGTCACGAGGGTTTCGATGACATGACGGTTGGCCGACATCCGCTGGTGCGTAGTTTTATGAACGGTGCCAGGCGGGCCAGGCCGGTCTCTAGGCCTCTGTTCCCGGCCTGGGACCTGGCTGTGGTGCTGGGGGCGCTTTGCCTCCCACCGTTCGAGCCTTTTTTGAGTCTGTGGATCTGAAGATCGTTAGTCTCGAAACGGTTCTTTTGGTTGCTTTAACTACAGCTAAACGGGTCAGCGACATACATGCGCTCTCAGTGAGTTCGGAGTGTAAGGGGCTCTTGGGAGACGACAGCAGGGTTTGTTTAAGCCCAACATGGCGTTTGTTCCCAAGAACGGAGTGGTGACCCAGACACCGGTTGAGCTGGTAGCTTTTCATCCGCCTCCTTTCGCTTCAGCGGAGGATAGGCGGCTGCACTGTCTCTGCCCAGTGAGGGCTTTGAAGCTCTACTGCCAGAGGACGGCGGTCGGCCGGTCGTCGTCGCAACTTTTTGTCTCCTTCGGCCCAAATGGTCGGAGGAAGGCAGTGACTAAGGCGACGCTTTCTAGATGGAGTTTGGATGCCATTAGGCTGGCCTACGTCAGTAGTGGCGCTCCAGTTCCAGAAGGACTGAAGGCTCACTCTACTAGAGGCGTGGCTACTTCCTGGGCCCTCTCCAGGGGAATGTCGGTCCAGGAGGTGTGCGTGGCCGCAAACTGGTCGTCTCCATCACCTTTTCGGCCTTCTACAGCCTGGATGTGGCAGCGGCGTCAGTGGCGCACGCTGTACTGGACATAGCGGCTGTCTCTAGTTAGGGTAGGGGAGGTTAGGCAGGTTTTTGTGTTAACCCGCCTTTTTTCCCTTCCCTACCTTCCTTCTCTTGAGTCCCCTCGGAACCACCGTTGGTAGGTTTCCAGGGGAGGAGGCCCTGTTTCCTTGTTTTCACTTATGGGACAGACTTGTGTCTGTTCATTAGCTGAATAGGCAGACTTGGGCCCGGAGGGTTGGGGCGCCCAGGAGGCCAAAGGTCACGCCCGTGGGGGCGGGGCCTTGCGGCTAGGGGGCGTGCGGGGCTGGGAGGGTTTCTGTATGGCTATAAGCCCCAGGGGGGTTTATGTATCCCATAGTGAGTATGTTACGGAGAATTTGACAAGAAACTCGAGGTTACGGATGTAACCCCGGTTTCTTTAGAATTCGGAGTAACATACTCACCTAACACCCCTGTTTGTGTGCATCTGCATGCAGAGAGCGGTTGTTAAAGAGGATGAGCCACGTCACGCAAGAGGCTTTATACCTCTTCCGGTCTACCGGACACGTGACATACCCTTCTCAGCCAATGAATGGCCCGGGAGTTTATGGTATGTAGCTCTGTGCATCGCCTGGAGGCGCTGATATCCCATAGTGAGTATGTTACTCCGAATTCTAAAGAAACCGGGGTTACATCCGTAACCTCGAGTTTTTCCAGCTTTGCTGTTTTTGGAAGGCACATTGCCATGTTTTGTGTCGGGGAACTTCACCGTTGTCTTTGTTATTTCAGCCTGCGGTGCACTGCTGTTGTCACATCCGCGTTGACAGATATTTACTCTCACTCGTGAACATGAGGTGGAGTTTTGGTTGAGCTAACTGCTTACTGCAACTAGGCTTTTTATTATAACACATAATGTCCATCAGGTCCCTGTGGGATGCAGTGAATTAAGCAGACATTATGTTTTGGGTTTGTCTGTCTGGCCGGCCGGCCGACCGGCTGTCTGTCCGTCCTATTCTCATGAACACGAGGGGAATGTTATTACATCTGGCACAAACGTCGACATGGACTCGATGAACTGACTAGATTTTGGTATCATGTTCACTGTGATTTCGCAAATCCCGTTCATAAAATTTTTTCAAAGTCTTCACTATATATACCATATGAGTCTGGACAGACACGGATGTGAACTGTTGGCGGAGGATCAATGTCCCAGCCTCTTGACATGCAGAGTGTGGTGTGTAGTTGGCTAAAGACTGACAACGCTGCTATTTTACAGCTGAAGTGCTGCTTGGAGTAGAATGGACCTGGCTTTGGCTGGATTAAGTACTAATGGAACAAAATAGACCCCTATGGATCCATTTGGTTTCATTTGTACACTCTCAGAGTTATGGGGGTTCTTGAAATTAGAATGTTTGAGAATACCACAGCCATTTTACTCATATGATATGGTTACCAAGCATAAACCGATGCTGGACATACTAATGATATAACTGAAGAGGTCAGAAATATAAGCCCACCAATCACAGACTTTATCAAATAACGAAATAGCATGAGACACCACCTTGACAATGTCTGGACTAATTTACTTTTGGAACAGTTCTTTTGAATGGGAACATGTCAAAACTAGAAAAAGTGCTCCTCGGGAGTACAGGTCACCGCCAGGTCAGATTTTGTGGGCCAGCAATGTTGGAAATGCACCAATCAGGATGGAACATGAAAAATTCAGACGGAGCCGTCTTGATCACTTAGACAAGATAATGTGTACCGATTTGCGTGATGTTTGGATTTTTTTTTTAGGAGTAATATAAAAATATATATTTTAGCAAAAATCGGCCTCCTGGTGGCGCTATAATAGAGCAATTTTACAAGGGTGGCATTTGTTTCTAAACATAGTGCGAATGTGCGTTCAAAGCTTCACTGCAATCGGACGCTGCCTTCATGATTTGCGGCATTTTGTTCAAAACGGGCCACTCCTGCAAACTTCAGATGTCAATCTTAGCCAATCAGGATGGAATATGAAGAATCAAACGGATTTGTCTTGATCACATGACTATAGAGATCATGTGTACCGATTTGCATGAAATTTAGATACAATCTGAAGGAGTAATATAAAAAATTACATAAGTTGGCCTCCTGGTGGCGCTATAAAAGGCAGATGTGAAAAATGCAGGGCAAAGGTTTTCCTTGGCCTCTACGGAGTGCACATACAAAGATTTACACTGATCGGTGCAGTTATAGGTAAAAGCACAAATCGGCCTGTTATAGTGCCACCATGAGGCTGATTTGAAAGATTTTGACCTCCTGGTGGCGCTATAACAGGCCCATGTGAAACATTTGTGCCAGAGGTTCTACTCTGGCATCCAAGGAGTGTGCGTGCACAGTTTGGCTACGATCCAGCCAACGGTGCCCGGAGATTAGCTGTTCACAGACGGAACCACACACACACGGAAGGACAGGGTGCAACTGCAAAGCATAGTCTCTGCCATGCCTTTCGGCCTGGAGGAGACAACCAGACTTTGGTATGGTGGACAATACATGGTCCTAGAGGGCCAGGTAGAGGCTTGTTGTAGGGGGATGGGTGGGGGGCATGGGGTAGTCAGTGCACCATGGTGGGATTGTTTGTGAGTCTCAATAAGGTCACTAAAGTTCACAAGACAGGTTCAGACTGTGCCAAATTGCTAATGAAAAATGAGAGAAGTGTTTTACATTGAGTAGTCCCTCCGGAATTTAGAGGTGGACAGAGTACTCGACCCCAGTACTTGAGTAAGAGTACAGATACTCCCTGGTTAAATTTACTCCACTACAAGTAAAAGTAGCTCAGTCAAAATGTTACTCAAGTAAGAGTAAACAAGAAAGAAATGACAAGTCATATTATACCAGGTGCTGTGTGTGTGTGTGTGTGTGTGTGTGTGTGTGTGTGTGTGTGTGTGTGTGTGTGTGTGTGTGTGTGTGTGTGTGTGTGTGTGTGTGTGTGTGTGTGTGTGGATTGCTTGTTTCTCGCCAAACCTGGCAACATTGAATATGCGACGCTAAATGATAATAATGTTTTTTATATAAGTGGTGGCAAATTTTTAGACACCACACGGGTGTTCCCAACAATAGCGAAGATAAAGTCAGGGTGAACATAGGCTGCACTAGCGCTCCTGCTTTCGTGCATGCGCACACGGCCGAACGTTGACGCGCACATCTCGACATCTGAAATCTCCACTCAGTGCTCCACTCAGCCTCTGTCAGTCCCTTCAGACGCAGAGCTGTGTGTGTGTGTGTGTGTGTGTGTGTGTGTGTGTGTGTGTGTGTGTGTGTGTGTGTGTGTGTGTGTGTGTGTGTGTGTGTGTGAGTGTGTGTGTGTGATGTGCTAGTTATATTTAATTTACATACACAGACAATTGGGCTATCCCCATCTACTTCTGCTGCTTTTGTTGATAATCTAGAAGTGGTAGTTGGTTGCACAATGTGTTTTGGAAAAGGCCATGGAACTGTTGAGGACTATAATTAGCCAACAAGTTCACACCTGGTCTGATGATCAGTCAGTTAACCGGGTTGTTGGACCAACTGAAGAAACAACCTATACTCCTGTGGGACTCAGTGGGAGGGAATGCAGAAAGTCTAACACTGAAATGAGTCTGGGCATGTTGCCCTTACTTAGAAAAAAGTGTTAGAATTATGTCAGGCAGCACAATGATTAGATTGACATAAACAAAATACAAGATGCTCTGTGTTATTTGTCCCATTTCCATAGCCAACGTCAAACATTCAGTAATGCTTGTGTGTGAGCACCAGAGTTTAATTGATTAAGACTTCACTGGAAATGATATGAGCAAATTGGTCTACTTTATTAAAATAAATAAATAAATCCTGCAATCCTGTTTTGCTTTTAGGGACTTACAGGGAAACATTTCAAAACACACATGGCTGTAATTGTTTTTTTTTTGCAACACTATGGAAATATGAGAACTGGTTATGTGTTGAGGAGAAAGCGGGTACAAAGTGATGGCTCTATTTTCTTGGAAAAGGGGATAAACCGCATTAGATGGGTGAGTCATTAGCAAGCATGAGCAACCCATCTCCAGATCAATGGTCAAAACAACCACAAACAGCACTTGGGCAGCATATTGTACTGTACATTCACACCAACATGTTGTGAGCTTTTCCAGGATTCGATTTGGGATAGTTTTTTTCTTCAGAGTGCAATTTCATACATTTTCTTGACCACTTAAGCCATATACTTTGTCCTGTGCGTTCAGACCAACATGTGTTGAGATTTTCCAGTGAACATATCGATCTACAAGGTCTCTATGTGACTTTATAGATAATTATTTTCACTATATTTAAAAAAAATTGAAAAATAAATTATGGATGACAGGTTTAATGAATGAAATTGTTAAATTATGACATTATCAAACATAAATATCAAACATATCAGAGAGTCCCAAAAGTAAAACAATACATGTATTTACTTCAGTCTGACCACAAGCAGGGATAAACCATATCCTCACCGGCCATAAAAATGAATGACCAGAGTAGGGATATCAAAAGCAGAGGCATAAATGTTTCCCCATCCTCCCCAAACCCTGAGCTTATACCGTATACACACAACACATGGTTTTGAGTGACCTCCAGCTAATTATAATTTCTCTGTGCTCTTTCTGCTGCTCCACACCAAATTAAACAGACCTGGTCCTCAAGCAGCATGATACATCAGTCTGTCGGATATTCTACACATTCTCTCCTCTTAATGGAGCAACAGTGACCCTAGAACAACTACATCTAGTATATCCGTAGACATTTTATTGCACAAAGGCAGCTTAGTGTTACAACAGATGTGCATTTACTATCAATGCGGCTGCTGTGGAAATCGACTCGACTCCATCACACTTCAACGTGTGGGTGGTCCTTGAACTATAAAGACATTGACAGAGACAGTAAAAGTGAATTAGGGTTCTGATTCACTGAGGGGTGAACAGAGATTAAGTATTTTTTAGCCGCCTAGCGTGAGATCTGACACCCGTTAGTCTGAATAAACCGGAAAGACCGTGCCATGTCAATTAGATTTGTTCGTGAGGAGGAGGAGGGGAAGGAGACTTTAGAGCTCCTGTTTTAGCTTGTGTGTTTCAGGTTTCTCGGATATAGAGGTTCTCTCCCCTCAGATATATGTACCGTAGATCTACTGTAAAGGTGTGTACAATACTATACATACTACACAGTATGCTATTTTCAATTGCCTGAATTTAGTATGCTCGCATATCACATACTACTGTATATAGCTCTACAAAGCTTTCAGACATACTAAAAAGTAATGTGACATACTAAATAGTATGTTAGTTTGTGATTTCGGACGGGGCTCTGTGGCTCCACTAAGCTACAAGATGTCCAAGTCATGTCTGTCAGAATCACTCATTCCTGCACTACTACTGTACTCCATTGTGGCTCAATAACAGTGATAATGATAATACAAATAAATTAAAAGGCAGTGTACTGTATGTTTGCTAATACAGACCAAACCTTTGTAGGGTATTATGATTAACACATTTTAATTCACTTGCATTCTCCAATAGGGCTGTGTAGTATAGTGTACAGAGAGTATTACACTGTGTCGAAATATTGCCAGCAAAACATTAAGGCATTGCCCTTGAGAATTCCATATAAACAATATTGCAGAAAAGTAATTGCTATTATATGACTAGCCCAAAGCTTTCAGAATGCACTGAAGAACTACCCACACTGTGTCTCTGCCACAGACCCGAGAGGAAATGTTGTGGCCAGGTTGTGGCAAGATCAATTAGAGGACAGAAGCACTCTGAGCCCACAGAAATGTATAGTATTTTGCTATAATAATAATGGATATGGTCTCTCTCCTTCCCAGTCTCTTTCTCAATTGATTTAGGCTTTTCTCTCTCTCTCTCTCACTCTCTCTCTCTCTCTCTCTCTCTCTCTCTCTCTCTCTCTCTCTCTCTCTCTCTCTCTCCTCTCTCTCTCTCTCTCTCTCTCTCTCTCTCTCTCTCCACGTCTATACTGATCTTCTTCATAATTATAGCAATTAAAATCATAATGTTACAAATTCCCTCTCAACCACATTGTATACGTTATTTGTATATACAGTATGTTATTTGTGTAGGCCTAGATGTTTTTGTTACTTTTTCCTTAATCTTTTCTTTCATCTTTGGTTGTGTGCCAGCAGGCATGTTATGTCTACTGGCGGACAATATGTTTATTTAGAGGCACCGCGGAGGAATAATCCCAGTCTCCATGGTGGTGGGCAAGATTAAGAACTGCGCCACCCGGATTTTGGTGTTTTATGAATTCCCTTCATGCCACTGTAATGAATTCAACAATTCATAATTAATGTTGGTATATCAGATATTGATCTGATACTGCAATAGGTCGAATCCTCTGTGCTGTATGTTACCGTACTCCACTTAAGAGGCCAAGTACATGTAACATGAAACTTCAAGTAATGTATTTGACTAGTTAGTGTTGATGGAATCTCTCATGTTAAAGTTATCACCTCTAAAAGAGTGCATTATCTGTGAAGCATGCACTTCATGGTCTCCCCAGGTTTCGCCCCACGCTTTGCTTAGAAAACTGTTTACTGTAGAACATTGCCCATCCAAGCCCATTCTTCTCTTGGTTTCAATGTTATCCATAGCATCAAACTCAAAGCATCCAAAGCTGGTTAGGACAAAACAGAGTTGATATTCAGACCAAGAGAAACTATAAACAAAAATCATAGATGTGGTTTGTTCTTATTTTGGTGGATGTACACTGTACACAAGATAAGTTTTGTTAATTGGTCTCTTTCTTTCTTTCTTTCTTTCTTTCAAGGGCAATTTGGGCCTTTGGGCCAATGTGGGCATTTGAGCCCACGTTCACTAACCCCTCGGTTATCGGGCCACCCGGGTATGTGCATTTCTAGAGTTCCATGTTGCTTTATACTTTAAACATTTGTATTCTACTGTATTGTATTCTACTTTTCCTCTTCTTCATCTCTCTTTTCAATCATCAAAGCTGTAGAAATGTATTGCTATGCAAGATGTAATGCAACCCTACAGTCCTTCCCTATCATTAAAGCTGTGAAGTAACATTCTTTATGCCACTATTGAATTACAAAGGGGGAACACTTATCCTAATAGCATTACTGTTACCAGCAATCAGAGCACAGTTCAACATAAAGCATTAATACTTGTCATGTAATGTGATCAAGAAGGTCTTTGTACTCGTTCGTGACTTGAGATTCAATTATTTGGTGATGGATTGCAATGTTTTATTTATTACATTGTCTCTTAAGTGAAATGTGTGGTACATGTAGATGTCATAGCCTCACATGATAGATGAAATCTCTATTGGATGTGGAGAAAACGATCGATTATCATCCATTAATACATACACCACAGGACTTGAAGGGAAATAATGCTGTTCTTAATACATTTCTGAAGTGGATCGAGTCCCTGGTTATAACTTATAACTTATGCCCAGTTGCCAACTCACAGCCAATCATGGGTCATGATGAGTCCTCATCATGAGTTTAGAGCATCTCTAGAGTGAGTTGTGCCCTTCTTTTCTTTCCAATTTTTCTGCCCTTGCAGTTTGGCTCAGCACCTACGGGCCCCTGCACACTGTCCGACATTTGAAATGGTCGGCGAGTAAACAGATCGTTAAGCATTTCACATTGCACAAGTTTCTCTCTTAAAATCGGGCGATATATCACGTTGTGGTTCTCGCACGATTGATTGGTCGGCGACAGGGGTTCACTCATTGCAAGATATTTCACCACGATGTGATCCCAACCCGAACCCAGTACATACATTTGCTTTTATTCCAAACGTTTCACGAAAACGTGAAAGGCTCAGACTTTTTGTGAGCACCCCAGACAGTTTCTAAGCTTGACACACCCCTTCCTATCTACTGTAGGCCCATTCAACTTCAACCATGTTATTATAAACACACCTCCCCGCTTCTGATGACTGATATTGTCCTCCTAATGCATGAGGGGCCCATCATTTTCAAATGTTTTTCATTTAATTTCAAAACATGCAAAAAAATGATGGGCCCCTCCTGGGGACAAAATCACCAGAACCAGATTGTTTGTGTGTTTTCAATGAGTTTCTAAAGAAATAACCCTTTAACTATTCGCACATTGACAGTGGGTGCTGATGTGTGATCATGTCATTACATGTAGTAGATATAATACAATACAGGTGACGCTAATAATCATGAACATAAACAACATGCTTAGGGAAAATGCATACCTGAAAAAAATTAGAATTCATACAGTATAATACGGTAAAATACAAGATATCCGAAAAATGCACAGGACAATGCCACCCATTGAAAAACAACAAAACTTATCGTATGTCTAAAAGCACATTGGCTTGTATTTATTATTGATTATGTTCTTGATACAGTATGTCTTTGCCACCCACCCCCCCCAAAAACGTACGTGTGTGTGTGTGTGTGTGTGTGTGTGTGTGTGTGTGTGTGTGTGTGTGTGTGTGTGTGTGTGTGTGTGTGTGTGTGTGTGTGTGTGTGTGTGTGTGTGTGTGTGTGTGTGTGTGTGTGTGTGTGGATCAGTGGATCTCTTGCATTGAATGCATTATTTCTGTGTTCCGCTGTCCTAGTCTTGGGGTCTCTTATAGTCCTTCCCGTAAAGGCAAGATGAAGACCACAAGGACACTTAAGTACATAAACATAAATAATGCTAACGCTCTTTTGACCACTAGGATTTCAGTATTAGTATTACTGGATCTCAGTGCAGCTTTTGACACAGTTGACCACAACATACTTGGACAGTACTAAATTGGTGTGCATCTACTTAATGGACAGGGACTACTTTGTGTCGATAGGTAATTACACATCCTCGAGGCTCCGTTCTTGGGACTCTTTTTTAAAACATCTACAGTACATGCTGCCAGTGGCTCAGATTCCAGATATGTTTCCATGTTCAGACGACACTCACATTTACAGCTAACCATATCACCAGGGGAGTATGGTCCAGCACTGTGTACTGTAAATGACAAATCAACAATTGGATATGCCAGAATCATCTTAAATTAAAACAAAACTGTAAGTAATTGAAGTAATCGTCAATGAAGAATGCCAATGAAGAATGATTAAAAGTCAGTGCTCAGGCCCAAGTAAAAGCACAACTCAAACCAGAAAACTTGGTGCAGTCATAGACTCAGACCTGAATCCGTCCAATTGACTTCAAACTTGCCATGTGTGTAATATTGCACAAGTTAGGTACATTCTGTCTCAAAATGACACAGAAAAACTTGTACATGCATTTGTTACTTCTAGGCTGGACTACTGCAACTCGTTATTATCAGGCTGCCCAAGTAAGTCCCTAAACAGCCTACAGCTAGTCCAGAATGCTGCTGCGCGTGTACTGACAGGAACCAGAAGAAGAGATCATATCACTCCTTCACTGGCTTCTCTGCCCTGGCTCCCGGTTAAATACAGAATAGACTTTAAAATTCTCCCCCTCACCTACAAAGCTCTCAATGGACAGGCAGGCACCACTGTAACTCAAAGAACTCATCAAGCCTTACAAATCTGCCAGAACACCAGTGCGTTCACAGTATGGAAAAATGCTTCAGGTTCCAAAGATTACAAAAAAGGAGGCAGAGCATTTAACATTCTTATATTATACCACTATATACTATAAGATTATTGTAGTACTATATTATATTATTATATACTATCTTACACTATTATATTTACTCTCATTGTTATTGCTACTTGTATCTCCCTCTCTGTCTCTCCCCCCTCTCTCTCTCTCTCTCTCTCTCTCTCTCTCTCTCTCTCTCTCTCTCTCTCTCTCTCTCTCTCTATCTTCTTTTTTTTTTCCTACATTTTTATCCCACGATTGTGTAACCCCATTTTTTTGCACCCAGTGCCAATTGTCTATGTAATCCTGGGCACTACCTTCCCTCTGCCAACCTAGGCAGTGTTGATCAAGATCAAGATCATCCGTGATCAACACTGATCTTGATGCAAGGACCAACAATAACCTTGCCAAAATACATGAAAAGTGGTTTACACTAAGGGCGTAACGATTCTCCAAATCCACGGTTCGGTTCAGACCTCGATTTTGTTCATACATCTGTTTTTTTGTTTTTTTATGTTGGTACATTACTTTAACATCCCATACATTAAGTACATGTGTATTATTGGCAAGATTGCTAGAGTAGTTATTTCCAAAGTTGGCCTTTTATTTCTGTAGAAAGAGTCCTCGTCAGCAATCATCCCCCTATTCCCATTGATTGGATCAACCCATCTCATCTGCCCTCACTCACCCCTCATCAGTGGCCTGCTCTATTATGCTGCCTGTTTGAACAGTTCTTGTTTGGCAGCAGCAACTACACATGAGAGCCCTATCTGTCCTGTAGTCTCAGACAAAAGTGTATGCCCTCCTATGTTGCATTTTACTGGTTATTTGTGATACATGTAATGAATGTTCACCTATTTGCCATGAAGCTGTAGAGATTTGTGTAATGCAGCGCAATGTAGCGCACATTTATGGTAATAATCAAGGAAATGCAGTAATAACTTTAACCTACAGTATGGAGATGTTGAATGTCATGTGTATTATCAAATGTTTGTCTCTAATCTATACAGTGGCAGGCCTACCCATCCCCCTTAGAGTGCTAATCATTTATTAGGTACCTGTTGGTCGTCACAATCGTTATTAAATATGTGATTATTGTTACAATAAGTATTGTAATTATATGTTTCTGTTCATCCTATATTCAAATTGGGAGGACCGGCTGGCTGATACAGAGATTTCCATAGATGGGCGTATCGGTCGGTTCGGCGGTGCAACTTATAGGTGTGAGGGCCGAACTGAACCTCTAGTTATAGAAAAGAACATAACCGTGAAGCCTCATCATCTCTTGCTCGTGTGTGCACACTATGAACTAGAACAATTTGATCCTCGGAGCACAGGTCGCCGCCAGGCCGGTAGCTTCTTGTGATCCAGCAAAAATGTAAAAACCTGTCAAGAGTTATAGGGAAAAACGTGAATCTTCCTATTATAGCTCCACCATTAGGCTGTTTTGAAACATGTAGGGTGGCATTTCTTCCTTGGTCTAGTGGAAATGTGCAAGATTTGTGACAATTAAATACTTGCTCTATCCTATGCTCCATAGGATTTAGAGAACTATGAAATGACAACATATGTTGCGAGCTTGTAGCATTAGACTGTGCAATAATGTAATATTCTGTGTGTTTTTCTTTTACTCTCTCTCTCTATATATATATATATATATATGTATATGTATGAAAGAAAATGGAATGATAAATTTTTGAAGTAGAACGATACATAATATTTTTGAAGTGGAACACAACATGAACACTGTCGAAAGACATAGCTTTCAGATCAGATCAGCCTTTAAACCCTGTTTTCCCTTAACTTTAGGTGAGGCCTCCATTTGAGCCTCAGGCCTACAAAACGAGGGTCAAAGAAGAGCAGACTTAATAGGAAACAGTATAGCACAGCAGGGCTTATAAACCTTGCTTATAAGCTGACAATGATGAAGAATGAATCACATCACTGCATAATGTTGTGTGTAAAGCTTGTATTGTATTGCTAAAACAACACATCTGGGTTGTTTTAGCAATACAATACAAGCTTTACAACACTACAGGATTTTACTGCAATAGATACACACACACACACACACACACACACACACACACACACACACACACACACACACACACACACACACACACACACACACACACACACACACACACACACACACACACACACACACACACACACACACACACATACAGATACAGATACACACTCATATGGGAAAGTACTGGGCCATTACAAAATCACAGTGGTGTTCAAGAAAGAGGAACTTGGCCGTATAGTGATCTAATGCTGGACATGATGAAACTTATAATCATATGAATAATGTAATTTAATCAACAGTATTGATCATGCTGAAGTATGAAATGGACTAAATAATATGTGTACAATATCTGTGATGAAATGGGATATGTATTATTTGGTTGTTGTTTGTTTAAAGGATAAAGATGCATTACTTGGGTGAAGGATCATTTAGAAATGGGGTCAGGTCAAAAGGTATGACAAACAACAAATGCAGAAGTAAGTGGTCACTCAGAAGACCGCAGTGATGGGGAAAATGAATCCACCCAATGACGCAATACTCTGACAAACGCATATATACCGTCTCCTTCTGAGAGGACGTCGGGCTCTCTGCCCCAGCGGGAGGTCACACGCCAAAAGGCCTCTTGCACTAATCTGACAGAGAAAGCCCCCGGAATTAACTATTTTAATTCGGTAAAAGTATGGAAGGGAAATGATCAGCCTGATTGAAAGGGCGATAAGAATTTATTCTGCTTTCTTACTATTTTGATTATTATCAGTATAAAAAATGGATAAGATGGTTTAGACTAAATTGGGAACATTGATATGTGCTTTGAATTGTTCAGAGGATTGGTATTCTGAAAATTATGTTGAATTCATACTGGACTCATGCTCATTGCAGAGGCGTCCGCTGGCCTAGCGGTCCAGGCGCATACCACATACGCTGGTAATCCAGTTTGACAGCGTGTCTACTGTCCTGTCAAAATAAAGGCATAAAAGCCCCAAAAATATTTAAAAATATTTATTCTAAAATCTTATTTTCATAAGAAACATTATGAAATGTACAACACTAAGATCTACTTTACTCTTATAAAGATGACTGTGTTGAACCTATAAATCTAAAGGTGGCCAATAACTTGTTGGGGTATTGATTAAAAGGGTTTAGTCAATATTCAAAAAACACCTCCTTGTATCTAATTATCCTGGATACAAAATAAATACTCTGATACCACACCAACAGTAAAATCCAGCAGCGAGCTACAGTTAATCTCAGGTGATGAAGGAGGGACACATTTTTTTAAAGTGGAAGGAAGCATGTTTGAACTGGAACGCGACATGTTTGAACTGGAACGTAACTGACATGATACTGATTATGGTAGTGACCATGATGTGCTTGGAAATCACAGACACAAGTTACTTGTGACAACAAAATACTTGAGCTCATATGATTTACAGTAGATGCATTGCAGAGTGACCAAAAAGACCAAAAATACAGCCGATCTATAAGCATGACATCCGGAACTTGTTTTGAGCTTGTACGTCTGATATTTTCAGTGCACAACAACATTGTACAATCAGGCTAATGGCTTTTGTATCTCCCAACTCAATCAAGCTTGCTGGGGTTTAGTCCAGTAAGATCGCAGCTCATTTGTAAACAGCCTCTCAGAGCCAAGAATTGAGGACTCCACTAATTCACCCACCCTTGGTTGGTCCTGCATACATTAGTTAACCCTTCACTGGTTAGTATTTGAGACATTATTTACAAGAGTTGATGATTGTTATTGACCTTAATCATGTGGTCAAGAAGTGAAGCTCTGTCTCCTCCTCTCCTTGACTGCAGTGAGAGCACAGTCTCTCTGTCTCTCTGGGCAGCCAGCTTTTTCTCAGTTTATTAGTCACCATGGTCAAATATTCTGCCATGGTGTACTGTCAAGAACTGTCTTTAGAGCCAGAGAGCATTCAAGTTTACTATGGGTTTTTGTTATTTTGATCAAATGGGTTTCATGTCAGGTTAACCAGATCATGAACACGTTTTAAATCCCTCTTAAAAACCCATTTCTACAGAATGGCCTTTTTAACTCCTTAAGATAAATCTTGTTCGTTATTGCTCTGTTCTATTGTACATTTAATATATTACTGTTATTGCATTATTGCATTGTTGTTGTTGTTGTAGATTGCTGTTTTGATTGTTCAAGCACTTTGTAAAATTGTTTAAAAAAGTGCTATACAAATTATTATTATTATTTTGTTTTTGTTGATTGATAATTTGGTTGGGTTGGATTTGTCAAGAAATGCACCATGCAGAAATTCTGATTATTAGTAATGTTAGAATTGTCTAATGCTAGTCTGTTGAGCATCAGGACTGTTGACTGAGGGGACTCTATTCTGCGTTGATCTTTTGGCTTTTGAGGGATGTGAAATAATATGATTCGGGGTCACTCATTTTAGGTACTCTCTCTCTCTCCCTATCACCTCTCCCCTGCCTGCCACAAGCGCACCGTCGCTCCGATCCGCACCAAACATGCCACAAACACTGTTCAGGGGTCCGCCTTCAGAATAGCCACACCAAGGGTATGTGGGCCCCTAAGGGTGCATTATTTGCGCAACATAGGACTAGGTTTGAAGGCCGCGTAACGGCCTGAAAATCGAGTATTTTAAAAACACTTTCATTCACTTCAAGTGGATTTTTCAAAATTTTACGTGGCTACACCATTTTATATATTTTAAATTATTATATTTTAAGTGCTTTTATAGTATATTCATAGCAAATTATCCTCAATATGCACTTAATTTAAGATATACTATAATATGCTTATTCAAAGTATACTTTTCACAAAAACTATTTAAAATATGTTCAAGTATATATTTTTGTAAGTATGTTAATGCCTATTTTATTGAAGTTTCACTTAAGTACTACTTCGTAAAAGTACAATTTTCATCAGTGTATTTATAGTATAAGGCTGAAAAAATATACTGAAAAAGGCATTATACTTAAAGTTTGCTTTAGTATACTTTATAAGTATACTATTTATGAATATGTTCCCGGATGCTATTAGTAATATACATCTTAACATTATACTTGTAATATACTTGTTTTAAAGTGCATTCAATATATATTTATACAAAGCACATTAAATACTAACATAAATTAATTTGTAATTTAGCATTTAAAAAAAAAGTTGACTAGTGTGCTTTTTAAAAAATACATTTTGAATGCACTTTAAAACAAGTATATTACAAGTATAATTTTAAGAAGTACATTACTCCTGGATGCTATTAGTAATATACTTCTTAACATTATACTTGTAATATACTTGTTTTAAAGTGCATTTAATATATATTTCTACAAAGCACATTAGTAAACTTAAAAAGAAATGTGCTAAATTACAAATTAATTTATGTTAGTATTTCATGTGCTTTGTAGAAATATATATTGAATGCACTTTAAAACAAGTATATTACAGGTATAATATTAAGAAGTATATTACTAATAGCATCCAGGAACATATCAAAATAGTATACTTAAAAAGTATACTAAAGAAAACTTCAAGTATAATGCGTTTTCGGTATATTTTTTCAGCCTTATACTATAAATGCACTGAAGAAAAGTGTACTTTTAGGAAGTAGTTCTTAAGTGAAACTTCAATAAAATAGACATTAACATACTTAAAAAAATATATACTTGAACATATTTTAAATAGTTTTTGTGAAAAGTATACTTTTAATAAGCATATTATAGTATATCTTAAAATAAATGCATATTGAGGATAATCTACTATAAATATACTGTAAAAGCACATATACTATAATCATTTAAAATATATTTAACATTAAATGTACTTAAGTTAAACAAAAATTAAACATTATATGAATACACTTTTGAAAAGCAAATTTTTATTTAATCAAATATACATATACTTTAATTACAATACTTACAGTATCTGAAGTACACTTTAGCTGATGTCATTAAAGTATACTATCATTACATTTATGGTGGCTAGAGGAAGTCCATTTCCCAGCATGCGCCCCAGTGCATGCTGGGAAATGTGTGTTATTGTTCCTATTTGTGTTATTATTTGAATATGGGAATGCGTAGTGGGGTTATGCTATGGGTCATTGATTTTAGTGTTTTGTTGTGGTGCTATTTGGTGATTTATGGTATTTTATGTAATTTGTTAGTAAAACCATTAGTGTAAATGTCTGTTTGTTTAGTCAGTCTCTCTCCCCTTTTCCCATCCTTGCATGTAACGTGAGTGTGTTGTTGATGGTTGCACCAACCGAGAGTTGTCATGGCTCTTACAGACAACTAAACCACAAGCCTCCACGTTACATTGCTCTTCCATTCGTGTAGGTTAATTTTGAAAAAATATTAAATTTCATTTCTCAGAAGTATATTGAATATACTCATTTGTACTTTTTATAAAATTCAATTTAAATGATGTTGTTTGGAAACATTTAAGTTGTACTTAATATACTAAAAGTTGCACTAAAGATATGCTAAAACATATCATTAATATACTTTTATGTACTTTTGCCCCCCAAAAAATACAATTTAATTACAAATATACTTATAGTATCTGAAGTACAGTTTTGCTGATGTCATTAAAGTGTACTATCATTCAATTTATAGTGTATTACCAATACATATCAAGTACTAAATGAATAAATATAGAGTACATAGCAATTATGCTTAAAATATACTTTCAATGTAATAATAGTATATTCTTAATTAACTAACTGTGTACATTTAGTTAAATTAAGTTGTAGTTGAAATACATTATTATTACATTGAAAGTATATTTTAGCACATTTGGATTGTAGTTTAATTACTTTATTATTACATTGATAGTATACTTGAAACTATTAAAAGTATACTTCACATTCATTTATTTTATACTCCAAGTATATTTGTAATACATTGATTGTATATTTTAAGCATAATTGCTATATACTCTATATATATTTATTTAGTACTTGATATGTATTTGTAATGCACTATAAATGTAATGATAGTATACTTCAGCAATTGTACTTCAGATAAGTACATTTGTAATTAAATTGTATTTTTTGGGGGGGGGGAAGTACATAAAAGTATATTAAAGATATGTTTTAGCATATCTTTAGTTCAACTTTTAATATACTAAGTACTACTTAAGTCTTTCCAAAATAAGACAATTTAAATGTAATTTATAAAAAGTACAAAAATATTATATTAAGTATACTTCTGAAAAATATATTTAGTATATTTCTTTTTCACTTGGGATTCATTGTAAAAATTGTACAAATGTCAACATGATTTTGACAAAACTGCCTTTAAAATAAGAATTATGAATATTTTTAAATGTCATCTTGCCAACCCCATTTTTGCCAACTATAAACATTTCATGATGTACTGTTCACTTCTACGTTCTACCCTGACACCACAAAAGCCCAGTCAACAGAACAACGATAGTACAGACATAACTTACAAATGGGATGAATAATCAATTATTAATGTGATTTTTTAATATTGCACACACATAACTACAGAAAAAACAGAGGGTAGTGCAAAAGAGGCTGGCCTCTGACCAGCCTATTCTAACAACATCAACAGCAAAGAAAGGTCAGAAAATCTTATTAGGCTACTCACCGGTTAGCTCAGAAGAGGTGCAGGACACCAGCCACCATGTAAACTGTGTGGAAGCTACAGTACAACGCACTGCAGTTCAGTGTAGCCTACAAACTCTTTTTGATTTTCATTTGTTTAGTCCTCAATAATAGCACAATTTGAGAACTAAAGCAATGAGTTGAGTGTTAGTTGATATATATTCTAACAGATGCACACAGCTACACAGACTAGAATACACAGCTCTGCAACTCTAGCTGCTTTCAAACTCTCTGCTATACCATTTCTAGAATGTGTCCGTTCGCTGGCATAGACATGGAGACTAGCACATATTGCAGACAGGATATCATATCAGTTACAGTACACACTACAGATACAGTGGTGGAAGAAGTATTCACATTTTTTACTTAAGTAAAAGTATCAATACCGCAATGTAGAAATACTCTGTTACAAGTGAAAGTCTGGAAATCCAAATTTACTTGAGTGAAAGTACAAAAATATTGGTATCAAAATGTAGTGAAAGTACCAAAAGTAGAAAGTACTCATTCTGCAGAATGTCCCATTTCACAAGTTTTCAAATGTATAAAATCTTTTGAAAATTGCAGACCTACAAGCTCACAATGCGTTGCATTGTGAGGCATTGTGAGCTTGTAGATCGGCTATTTTCAAATGGACGAAATGTATACAGAGCTGAGGTGGTTAATGTATGTTTTGTAATAATAATCCAAATCTGCGACGTATCTATAACTAAAGTTGTCAAATAATAAAATTGAATAGTATTGATAGTATTGCAAATTGGAAACACTCCAGTAAAGTAAATATACCTAAAAATTGTACTTAAGTACAGTACTCGAGTAAATGTACTTAGTTACTTTACACCACTGTACAGATATGTATACAGTATCTACTTTAGCCTGCAGAAACACTGGCTGCTCAAAGGAAAGGGCAGGGTTAGTATGTCAGGGTCAACAGAAGCAGCCTATTTTTGTACTGTGAAGCCTCATAAGCTGTGTGGGTCATGCACACATTTTCAGTTAATTGTTTTGTTTGGTAAAACG
This sequence comes from Gymnoscopelus braueri, assembly GCF_963280865.1. Classification (NCBI taxonomy): domain Eukaryota; kingdom Metazoa; phylum Chordata; class Actinopteri; order Myctophiformes; family Myctophidae; genus Gymnoscopelus; species Gymnoscopelus braueri. The sequence goes on along the minus strand of NC_137605.1, from coordinate 39,091,981 downwards.
TAAAATATACTGCACCAATGGACTCCTGGTCAAGTCCAGCTGCTGCAACTCATATTACTCATTACTCATACTACTGTCAACTGTACATGGGCACTGTTGCCGCCACCTAGTGATAGCTTGTGGGTTAGCAGGCAATATGAATTAGCCAATTACCCCTTTTTCTCCCAATTTAGCCCCAGCCTGTAGGAGTACGTGACAAAGATCACCCTCCCCAACAGTGGGTCGGGACCCATTTGTGGGTCGCGGACACATTTTAATGGGTCGCGAGTAAAATGTCCTACATTTTAGTTTTTTATTAATATTATTATAATCTTTTTAAATCCCCCTCCCAAAAATCGAATCAAAATGTTTCATGAATTAAAAACGAATTCAAACATTTTTCAAAAATAATTTCATAGATAAAAAAAAAAAAAGAATCAAAGAAATTCCATAAATGGGAAGAAATTGCTTTTAAGAAGTAGGGGAAATAGTTGATCTACAAGCTCACAAGTCGCATTGCAACGCGTTGTGAGCTTGTAGATCTGCTATTTTCACTAATTTGGGTGACCCCGGAGACAAAATTTCTCTTTTGGGTCTCAAGCTAAAAAGTTTGGGAACCACTGCCCTGGCCCCTGCCACTGCCATCACCCCTTAAATCCCCTAGAACACCCCTTATATCCCCTAGACCCATAGATCAGCCTGACCTATGGGGAACTGCTGGTTCCCAAGGCTACTTCTCTGCAGGCTACTTACTTACCATGATTTAAAAGAAAGAAAGAATAAAAGGAGTAAAAGTTGATTTCTTCACTAGCCATTTATAAGTCATTGCTTTACCTGTTTAACCTACTTCAATTGTACATCTAAATCCCACATAAATTAAATGGATGTGTAGCAACTCATAACGTCTCATAATGTAATAAACTAAATGTAATAAAAGCTCATAATGTAATAATAAGCTCATAATGTAATACAACCATGAGCGCATAACGTAATAACAGATTTTTGCATAATGTAATAATGTGTTGCATTACTTTACGTGGTGGCTGATAATGTAATAACAGTTCATAATGTAACTACAAGGTCAGGTAGGTTATTGTGGGCCAGCAATGTTCGGAATTCGCCAATCAGGATGGAATCTGAAAAATCGGACGGAACCTTCTTGATCACTATAGAGATCATGCCGATTTGCGTTAAATTTTGATAAAATCTGAAGGCTTAATATCCAAAAATGTGTTTTAAATAAGTCGGCCTCCTGGTGGCGCTATAAAAGGCAGATATGAAAAATGCAGGGCAAAGGTTTTTCCTTGGCCTCTAGAGAGTGCACATAGGCCTACAAAGTTTTACACAAATCGGTGCAGTTATAGGTAAAAACACGAATCGGCCTGTTATAGCGCCACCATGAGGCTGATTTAAAAAAAAATCAAGTGGCATTTCTTCCTCGGCCTAGTGGGAACGTGCGTGCAAAATTTCGGAAATTGCATGCTGTGTTCATGATTTGAGGCATTTTGTTCAAAACAGAGTACTCCTGCAAACTTTGGAAGCCAATTTTAGCCAATCAGGATGGAATATGAAAAATCTGAATGACTTGTTTTGTTTAATGACTATAGAGATACCGTGTACCGATTTGCAGGATTTGTGGACAAAATCTGTAGGAGTACTGTCTAAAAATATGTTTTGCACAAATCGGCCTCCTGGTGGCGCTATAAAAAATGGGGCAGAAGTTCTGCTCTGGCATCCAGGGAGTGTGTGCACAGTTTCGCTGCGAGACCACAGTTCCTCTGGGCATTGTTTGACTGTAGGCTACTGGGAAAATAAAGATGTTGGTTAATAATTAAATTATTTGGCACAATGTGTGAGTACACATGCCCGGTGTTTATCTATGAAAACACACACACACACACACACACACACACACACACACACACACACACACACACACACACACACACACACACACACACACACACACACACACACACACACACACACACACACACACACACACACAGGGAAAATGATATTCTGATGAATCATCTACTGTATACTTATTTCATTTTCCACAGTGGAAGAACGTATTATTAAATTCTCATAGATTTTGATGAATATTATTGATACAATGTATATACTAATATGATATGGATTACGATCGCACTCCCTGGATGCAAGCTTCTGGTGTCTCATTTCTTTTTTTATACAGCTATTAAACTGAGACAAATCTAAGGAACAAACGACTTACTGGCAGAAGCCAGAGGAAATACATTTCCTCTGAATGACTCAGTATAACTTAGAATATTGTTTGGGTGACTAATTTGAATTAGATGAATTAGATTTAGGCTTCAAGTCTTCCATAGAAGGCTTAATAGCAAGACTAAGGTTAATTCTCCAAATCTCCATCGGTATATGCTAGCCTTTCTTCTGGGGGATTAGTGTGGTCTGGTGCGGTTAAGTTGGAAGGGTTGTAGGTGCTATGTGTGCACATGTTTCTGTCGTTCATTTAAACCTTTTTAAACCTTTTTCAGCTCCCACAAGGGTTCAAATAAGTACCTTGAGGTACATTAAACATTGAATATAGTCAGTATATTATTATCATGTATATATTATTATGTATGAAAAAAAATTGTGTCCTGCACACAAAGTGCCCAACCCTCATGGGTTTATAAGACACCATTTTACAATTACAGCATGTTTGTATAACAGTATGATTTTTTAAATGTGAGGTTTTTTTTAAGTAACACAAATTATATTTAAAAAAAATATGTAAACACCAAAACTATACTTTATTTTCAAATCTTCCACAAATCTTTGTATAACCAAACCAGACATAATTTGTAATCTCTCCCAAACATTCAGTTCTTCTTAATTTATAATCCCTCACTCAGACACAGGTACAAGCTAGTTCAGTAATCTTACTCACATACATTTACTGACAGAGATGAATACAAGTTTAGATTTACTCACACACAAAAAGTGCAATACATTCAGTGAAAGTCTCACAGATTAATTCACAGATACCTGTAGAATGAGATTATAATCACCAACAGACACAGAAGCAACATGTACAATACAATACAGTACAGTAAAGCCTGCACAGACAGGAGTGCAGAATCATAACAATTATGTAAACAGAGGTGAGGTGAGAGGCTGAGAGCAGAGTTCAGAAAGGCAAAATGTGGCGGCTATTGTAGAAAATGTGACATTTGGAACTGATATCACTTGGTTTTATAGTAGTATGATGCATAGTAGATCTGTTTTATAGGTTGTTTGTAGGGTCCATTTGGTTCCATTTGTCCACCGAGTTAAATTAACACTAGGTTTTACTGTAGGCATCGCAAGTTGGAACACAATGGGGTGCAACTGAAAGCCACATAACACCTACCTTAAAACCTATACATAAAACATATACTGTCCAATGCATCACACTTGTTTCCTACACAGGATTTTACTGTGTAGGAGGAACACAAAATAAAATGGCAGCAGGCAGCAACTGGGGTATCCAAGCACAGGATACATACGTGTCAAAATGAAATAATATGCTTCACTTTTTTTGGACATCTTTTATCTGCAACATTAAAACAATATTCCCTATCCTAACTTTGGTCCTGATTTTAAGGCTCAGAGCAGATACTTCTTTCCTCCGGCCATTGGTCAGTGAGTTATCCCCCTTGTTTCACACGTGGACAGCAAGGCAACTCTTCCCCTGCCTTTTTGTGACAGTGAAGAAGCTCCTATAGAAGGTCAGAGGCCAGCTTGGCAATGTGCTGCCATGCCTCTTGGACATGGCGTGACTCTGTGGTGCGGGCACAGATGGCGAAGCGCAGGACAAAGCGGCCGGATAGCTGGCACGGCACCAGGTGGATCCGCTTGGCATGATTGATCTTCTTCAGCAAAGCCTCTGTCAGCTCATTGGAGCCCTTAGAGGAGTGACGGCAGGATGGGGCAGGAGGTAGAATAAGTTAAAAGGATGTTGAAAGGATATTGTCTACACATACTGTATATATAGATTTGGGAAATTGAACTTTTCCAGGGCAGAAGAAAATGCCAATATACAATATAATTAAAAACTCACTTGGGTAAAAAAGAAAACGGTCTTATTTCTAAAAGTGAAAAGGCCTCTATAAGTTATAACAATGTGTTAGGTGGTCTTACCTTCAGCCTGAAACAGACAAGTCCCATGACGACCTCCGCACAAACCTCAAACCTCTTGTCTGCTCTCACTAAGCTCTCAACCTCCTTGGCCAGGCCTACTTGCTGTAAGCAGAGCAGAATAAGTTAAGCCTCAAGCCTGATTTATCCTTTGTTGTTTGTTTATAGACCATAAATTAGGCATGATTTATACTGGTCAAATACAGTAGTTACACACAGTGCAAACAATGCAATGGAACATGTAATGCTTAAAAGACAGAAAGGTAGGCTATACAAATAATGTTATCATACTGTAGCCTATTGTATGATACAAGTAACATAACAGAACCTACTGCCTTAAGCAACCAGTATATGGGCAATATTATTATCCAGCATAATGAGGATAGTAGTTGGTTGAATGGAAGTAATAAAGTATTTTGTATCATTTCAGTGAGAGTTGATCTAATGATGTAAAACGATATAAGTATATATATTAGTATTAACAGAGGCGAAGGTTGTATTTTCCTTTTATATTCACTAGATGGCAACATTGTGCTCTGATATGGTGTGACTCATTCTACAAATTAGACAGGACTTCTGAAAAGTATGGAATGTGTGTCTAATAACCATGAAATGATCATAGTAAAAAAAAGAGAATAGTTGTTCACAGAAAAGATATGAGTTGAATATTGTTTAAATGACATCATGAGATCAAAGTTCCCCACGGTAGAATTCATCCAATTATTATCCCAATTATTATCCCAGATCTCAGTGACACATAGGCTGCATGCTGAGATTATGACCATACAACATCACTGCTTGTAATTACTGTACAGCTATTAAGGAGGAACGTCGTAATTCAAGGTTTGTGAGAGAGAGAGAGAGAGAGAAGAGAGAGAGAGAGAGAGAGAGAGAGAGAGAGAGAGAGAGAGAGAGAGAGAGTGTGTAAGAGTCAACACTTATGTAATTGCTTGAATATAGTTAGACCAGGGGTCTTCAACGTTTTCAGGGCCAAGGACCCCCTAGCTAAGAGAGAGAAGAAGCAGGGACCCCCCAACTCCATATTGTATTTCACAGCTTCATTGACTATCATCAGTGTTGTGTAAATTAATGTTTTTTTTGTTCATTTCAGACATTTAACCACTTAAACCTTCAATAGGCTACTTAGTACTTGATTTGCTCCTTTTCCCCCCTACACCAAACCTCTTTGCCGAAAATAGCCGACCAACAAACTCACAACGCCTCGCAGCCCGAGGCGTTGTGAGCTTGTAGATCTGCTATTTTCGGCTAATGTTCCCCTCAGAATAGGGATGCTGGGGTTCAAGTGGCCAATGTAAAAGAAAACATCCTATCACACAAAGATTTGGCGGACCACCTATAGTAGCTCTGAGGACCCCTTAGGGGTCCTGGACCCCCTGTTGAAGACCCCTGAGCTAGACATTATTACACACATCCAATGCTAATTGTTTCCTAATGAAGCCAGACACTGGCCAACAACCGGGAGACCCAGACCACTGCTTTTGCTTCCTCATTCCCAGCCAAGTATTCATCACCACAAAGGTTTTGTGAGCTATTATAATGAACTTACATTCATTTATTGTGTAATTTTTCCCACTTTACAGTATGCTTCCTGCATCATTTAATCATTCAGGTATTAGAATGTGTCAAAGATGACGTCTTGGTCATCAAATGCCTCATTTTACGACTTCCTTTGTCTGTGGGAGGCTGCTGTCCAGACTGTTGGACCTAAAGGTCAGCACATACTTTCAAGTTTAATGTACTAAAACAAATGGATCTCAACCAAGGGGCAAGCCCCGGTCGCTGGAATTGAAGCTCCCTTCCGGGTTCTCGTTCAGCCTGCTGTCCCTATTAATGGTCCAGCAGATGTCACTATTTCACCTAAACTGGTTGCAATACATTATAATCTCAATGCAAGTCAATGAGGTTTTACACTTGATTTTATTACCTTAGTAAACCTTTTCATAAACACTTAATGTTTTCAATCGCTAGTTAAAGTCTTTTTTAACTCATCATGATATATGTTTAGAAAATTATGGTCCCATTAAGTTCAATTTATCCAAGGTTTGTTTATGAAATAAACATGCTGAAAATGCACACGGCCCACCCAAGTGTGCACTTGGCACACGGCAGCCGCGTTAAGTGGTCAGATGGGTGGGCCGCAAATTCTTTCAATATTTGTGGGCCCTGATCCAGAAAAGGTTGAGAACCACTGTACTAAAACATCAAAATAGACATAATAATTGTCGACATTGTCGTCCCCCATTTAAAGAAAAAAGAAAGAGAGTTCTCACATAAATAATAGTGTTTCCTTAATCCATTAAGACCTGAGGCCGATTCTACAAATGTCTTCTAAATCCTAACACTTAAACACTTATGTTGCTACAGTGGTTCTCAAACCTTTTCATGTCAAGTACCCCCAAAATTATATGCATTTGGCTGCTCAAAATATTTAGTTCCAGGGATCCCGCAGAAGCAAAGATCTGAGTTACAAATCTTCGCTTAAAAATATATATATATATTCAAAGATTTGCAAAAATATTCATGATTTTTCTAAAATAGCCAAAGTATAAAATAATGGTTAAAGTGGTTAAAATCTAAAATGACAGATGCTTTCCCGGTCTTAATGGGTTAAGCATACAGTGTCAAATCGTGTTAACAATCACCAGCATCATAGTATTTAAACATCCAAACAAGCATGTCATGTGTATTTTTGTGATCTTTCAATCTATTTTTGATAGATGGATGTAGACACGGCTTATGGCTGGAGGGTTGGTGCACTGTATGTTGCTACAGACTGATGCTTAATTTAATTTAAAACAGAGTGCAGAGACAGAACAGGCTCCTTTGATTGACATGAAGGGGGAGGAAGGAGCGTATAGTATGTGCAGATGTGAGACCCTGTAAAAAGAGGCAACGAGGGAAGGGATTGAAGGGTGAAGAAATGGAAGACACATAGAGCACCGAAGTCTGACGTCACTGCCGCTAGAGGGCGCTATCCCCCTGGGTCGCGGCGTTATCTTTTGTGTTGAAATCCCCATAGGGGAATCTTAGATCTTTATATGATCATTAGGTCATATAAGAACTGTGTTCCAAAAATAAACAAATCATCCTGAAGGTAAGTAACTGAATTGGTAGCCCACCTTGCGGATGTGTCAGTACAATCTAGTCACATATGATTGACAGAGGATGTGCGTGAACGGTGGGGTTTGGGGATATGGCAAAGGGCAGGGTTCAGAAGAAAGAGTGGCATTTACTATAGAGAGGCAATTCAGAACAGACATATATCTGTTTGACAGGAGGAAGATTGGAAGAGAGAGAAGAAAAAGGGCAGTAAAACGGAAGCACACACATTTTCTCACAAGTAACCAAGCTTTCATGTTAAATCATTAAGTGGTGGACTAGACTGGAGGACACACACCGTCTGTTGCAATCGCTTACAACACAGCAATGGAATTACAGATACCTTTGGAGAAACGTATATTACAATATGTATTGGTGGAGATAGACAGTAAGTAACTGAATTGGTAGCCCACCTTGCGGATGTGATCCTGCAGGCCTGTGAGTCCATACATGCGGAAGACAAACCACAGCTTTAATGAACGAAACCTTCTGCCCAATGGAATCTGCCAATGCTGTATGAGAGGAGAGGAGAGGAGAGGAGAGGAGAGGAGAGGAGAGGAGAGGAGAGGAGAGGAGAGGAGAGGAAAAATCAGTCCCAACATATCCTCTCACTTTAATGTATTGGAGAAACCATACAAACTAAATAAATGATCATTCCTCTTACCCTATAATCTGTGACCAGACCTGTGAAGAGAGAGACAAGGATTTAGTCACACATCCAAAAGTTAAAGAAAATCCATCATAGATCAGTCAACAATTATCAGACACAAACAGTATTTTGATACCCCTTCCATTGTTCTGATTATATCAGACGTTTTCCAACAGAGTTTTAAATGTCTTGCAGGCGTCATGTGAATTGCCGTGACATTAGCAGTTGAAACGTGAAATGTTGTTTGCTCAACCATAATGATTGATGTGTGTTTTATTCTAGTCTTTGCTTGCTTTATATATTACTTGCCTGCTCAAATACATAATGTGACCTTCAATGCATGTTTATTTTAATTAATTCCTTTGACACTTCACAGTCTCATACACCATTTGGCTGTAGCATACAGTAGCTAAATAATGTTTTGATTAACAGTATAGGCTTGTATGCAGATTATGGTGCATTGTAGAGAATATACAATCATCCATCATATCATACCATCCCCATCCACCATATTAATTTCATGTACAGTACACAGTGCATTCATTTAGTTAAAGCTACAATCCGGGACTTATTTTTATGAATGACTACTGGTAGAGTATGTTAATACGATACAACTAGCACATCCGCAGTCGTTGAAGGTGGTCTCTGTTAGATAGATAGAAATGAATTTTGTAATTTTATCATTTGTATGTGTGGAGTGAATTGTCTTGTCATTAAAGACACAGTTCATATGGTTCATTATCTTATTTGAGTTTTCCATTGTGTAACCTTAACTGTCAGTATGACCTTAAACTGAAACTGTGTTTATCAACTTGAGCTGCCCAGGTGCCTGGTACAAACAGATAAGGTCAGAACACAGGGCTCTTTTCTCTATGTACCAAGCTATCTCTCCCTCTCCCTTGAGGGAGTGACTTACTGACTGTATGTGAACTGTTGCTCAGAATGCATTCTCTGAATAAACCAATTCATTGAAACTCTGTATTCTCTTCTCATTATTTGGTTCTGTGTCAAGGTAACTTTAACTGAGTATTTCAGACTCAAGATTGTCCTAGCTATCAGTCTCCCTATTCTTCCACTGAGCAACTTAGACCCTGGTGTCAGGGAGGACACCTACTGATTGACAATGTCAATAAAGTTATTTGAAGCAAACACCGCACCAGAAGACACTAGATTTATTGCAATTACTCTCTCCATTGGATGAGGGATACAACCAACATAAAGCTTTAAGCTTCACGGTATATTCAGCCTATTATATTGCTTCCACTCAGTCTATGTTGCAGTGATCACCTGTATAATTATTCCCACCCACTTAGAAATCACTGCCATGCTTCAGTAGGTCTTTGTGGTTATAGCCTGTTTCTTTATTTTTGAGCCCCATGCTATTAGTTGCTAATAACATCTAATTAGGCTGGACTGCTCAGATTGTCTGAACGAGGGCCAATGTGACATGCCAACAAAGTGCTTTTGTCTGTCTGTCAGACTAATTATGGTGACTCTCAGCACATCTGCGATCTAAGGGAACACATGCACTAAAAGAAACATACATGTACACATGCACAAAGCGATGCTTGATGTCAATACAAGATGATTTATTGCTGTCACTATATTAATTTAATTTGCACAGTTCAGACATCGTTGCAATTATCTCTCTCCATCGGGAGTGGGAGACCAACGGATTGTAGTTTTAATACTTATTTAGCTCAGAATCTGGCTCATCAGTAAGCTTAACTTCAGGTGGCAGGATTGTAGGTTGACTAAGCTGATGTACAGATCCAAAGATTAATTCTCTCTCTCTCTCTCTCTCTCTCTCTCTCTCTCTCTCGATCCCCACGCTCAACTTCATGTGTGTAGCCTACTTAGTTGTAGTTAGGCTATACTGTACCTATGCTCACAAGTACAGTACACACAGAGAGAGTTGCAGCCGTTTCTTAAAAATATGAGCACTAAAGCCATAGTTGTTTAATATTTAGTTGCGAACTTGCGATATACAGTATGTTATCGCTCTGCAAACCAATGAGCAACACCAAATTATAAGGCATCCCTCCTCCATCTGGACCCATTTGATCTATTGTTCAGACAATTTTACCTTCCAGCTTAGCTTAAAGTTAAAGTTTAAAATGATAACTCTACCTGACTCTTGGTTTTCATGTGTGAGGTAGAGGGGGTCCATCTTGAAGGCCCCAATGATGTCAGCTCTCCTCTTCACCCTGTGGAAACAAGAGCAATGTCTCACTCACAGAATATAAGAGAGGTACAATACCATTGAAATTATCTTGTGCCGTTTTAGTGCTGCTTACATCTTACTTCGCTTTTCTTGTTTTCCACACTTTTTGACCGGTAGAACAAATGAAAAATTAAATGTCATAACTGAAAACATCATAGCGCTCAAAATCATATTACAAACAGCTAGGAAACGCCCTAATATCGTAGAGCATACGCCTTTCATGAGGAAGGTCGTGGGTTCGAACCCTACTCGTCAGCAAGGCAGCAAGGGCATGCGTTCGCAACGGGTCTCTAACGCCAAATCAAATGAGTTCAGATCTGAGCCAAGTCTCCTGCAGGAGACATCTGCATCTGAAGCCTGTCCTGGACGGGAGTCTCCAGACATAAAAACAGATGATATTTGGAGCAGTTCTAGGAACCCTAAGCACATATTGTCACATCAACATCCATTCACTAACCATGAAATAAGGAAATCATCATCATGAGAGGGTCAAGAGGTTCACTATCCGTAATCCACTTTTGTTTTAGGATTTGCATTTATGCTATGCAATGAGCCAACACAGAACCCTCCACTCAACTAAGCTCTACAAGGAATGTCACTGTACCATTAGAATGAGAAACAACACTCATGCCACAACAAAATTACTTTATCAATATTGCCACTATAGTAGGCTATATTAGTCATTTCCAGTGTGTCAAGTGACCTGATCCTGTCTTAGCAATTTATCTGGGATAGGAAGTTAGTGTATACGTCTGTTTGTGTGCTGTTGATAGAAGGGGCAGATGGGAGGCGCAGTTCTATTTGTACTGTATGAATGACTCAGGTGTACAGTAGTTAGATGGAAGTCAGTTTGTTATGACTACAGTACAGTGTTACAGTTTCTAGTATTATGTTAGTGTGATTATTTTAACTTCATCATCATCATACGTCAACAATGTATACAATACATACTGGTCATTATAGCTCAAAGGTTTCTGAATAAGCATGATAGTACTGTATGCATTCAAACACGATAAGGAAACACTGTATATAGTATAATCTGATAGACATGTTAGTGTTGGCAGGAGATAGCAGCTTTATACATTATTAGCTTGAAGGTGAATATAAGTCATCAATACATATTTTTTTAAATAGTAGGATGAATATGTATTTTAATTAATTAATTTAGATATTTAAAGAGACTCCATGCATTATGTAAGCATGCATGTTTATATTGCCAGTTATAGTATTGTTTGACTGTCTGTCTATTGGCAGATATATATTATAATTCCTGATGGTTGTGAAGCTTTGTAGTAAGTTGTACCGTCTGTCTCAACGATAAAATATACCTTATTTAAAGGACCACTTCACCCATTTTCAACCTATCTTCATATAATTGTTCATCCCTCAGGTTCATTATACTATGGTAGCATTTTTGTCTACTCCGACTGTGTCTCAGAGGAGGTTGGTGGACAGTTCAGAAACCCGCCTACCAGTGACATCATCAGTAGGCAGGTTTGGTCATTTTTACCAGCTTGCTCGAAGAGCGGGCTCGTCTACGAACAGACAGAACTAGTCAACACCTATGCGACATCTATGCGAGACCTTTTTGACTTTTTCATCATTGGCTGTCCTTTAAGCCAATGGGGAGACATCCCATACTCTGCACACCGGTCGTCCTCCCATGCTATGGCATTATAACTAGAGGTGCTGCAATCAAGATTTTTCACTTGCGATCCGATTCCGATCGGGCAGCATTAATACACATCCGATAACGAACAATACCGATCCGATACAGCACATATTTAAGTCACTGCATGCTGTCTATCTCATGTTGACTTATTTTGAATGGCAGGCGAGGTGACAACCTCAGATTGGACATGCGTTGTCAGTGGGGTGAGTGATTTCTTGAGCCCCTGCCCCCTAAAATGTCTGTGTACGTCCCTGGCTTCCAGACACAGGATAGCAGCCATGTACATAATAAGACCTCCATGAGGTAAACTGTGTGGGCCCACAAGAGTTTATTTCGAAAGAGAACCGGACATTTTCAAGCTTACTGTGTGATAGGTTGTCAACTTACCACATAGCTGAGCAGTCAAAGTTGACTAAAAGCCATTTATGGGGGTTGAAGTTGAAGGAGTCTGCAAACTTCAAAAACAAAACAAAGCAACCAATCAGTTATAAAGCTCTTTTGTTCCATTCCTAGAAAGTTATTTAATGACAATAAGAAGAGAACACAAGAAAATAAACTGATACCTAAATGATTCCACATAACAGTCTTTTGTTAAACTCTATAGTGTGTTTTACAATAGGGTGACCCAGAAAATTCAATTCAGCATTGTGAAGGTTACAATCTAATCTTCAAGATTAGATGAGCACCTAATTTGTAAATCATGGTTTTACAGTGTAACATTGTTTATTTATTTTTTTACGACACTTTATTGTTTATTCATTGATTCATTATATTGTCCTTTCAGAAATTAATTTTGTGCCTCAGACAATTGTTAGACAACTACACACTAACGATATTAACACACAACACCCAAGATTACACAAGAGCCAACAATTAATGTGCACACAACATCCAATAATTACAGTAACAACAATAAAGAGCCAAATCCACCTATGCAGAGGTTCAGCTATTATGTTACAGTTGGTTGTGTTTAATAGTGCTACTGTATAACGGTGGGTATGAACAATCTGTGGCCCAATTATGCTATTATATTAATCAGGGACAATTCATTTGAAATGTAAAATAGTCTGCCCATTAATACACAGGGAATAATCAAAATAACCGTTTCCAGGAATGGCTCATCAAAGAGAGACAAATCTATTTTCTAATCTGTTTGTTACTATCATTTTTCTAATATCCTTTTCTCCATCTGCTTGTGCAAACGCAATAAAAAGGCAGCAGCAATGGGAGACAATACAAGACAGATTCGCAAACGCAATAAAAAGGCGGCAGCAATGGGAGACAATACAAGACAGATTCCTGGCAGACAGTTGCCATGCTGACTGATTCAAAGGAGGCCTGTTGTCTGCCTTCCCATCATCCATATCCTAGCAACCAGGCCTCCAGCACTAGAGAAGAGCTGGGCACCCCCCATTCCAGAAAAGTTGTTCTATGTTTACTGTTTGGAGACATTTGAGTTTATAGATCAACTGCATAGTTTTTTACATGATTGATGTAATGTTGTGTATAATGTGTATTATATATAAGAGAGAGAGAGAGAGAGAGAGAGAGAGAGAGAGAGAGAGAGAGAGAGAGAGAGAGAGAGAGAGAGAGAGAGAGAGAGAGAGAGAACTTGTGTGTCTAATAAACAGTGATATTTCTTTGCCGAGGAAAAGCAGCACGTTTTATCTAAAGGTCTCTGATGCTGCCTCAGGAAATGACTGTGTCCTTATCTCTGTTTCCCTGCTCAGTGTTCAGCTATGAGGAGACAAAACCACCACAGCAACATCAAAAGCCACGTTGATAGTCCCTCTGACTCTTTGGCCTTTTACTCACTCTTGCACACTTCACATTAATAATACGCCTTATTAAAATGAAACAGCTGGATATAATGCATTGTATTTTTGTCTTGAACAGAAAAAGGCAGTAGTCATTCAGAACCACCTATTTTTATGTAAACACTCACTACATAATGTTTTATTATATTAAAGAAAATTTCCAAGAAGTCCATACATCTTGAACATTTGAGTGGATCACTAATATTATGTATGATTTCTGCATATCCTCACCTCAATACCATTCAGTAAAGGTCTGAATTCAGGACAGATGAATGCACTCCCAGCGTATGCCGCATCAATATGCATCCAGATCTTCTCAGAATTACCTGGAATAGATATGGACAACCCAGTTAAAGAGCAATAGTACTGTAAGAGGACCTGTTCTCCATCTACCTCCTGACATTTTCCTGGAGCACAGAAGCAGACATCGGTAGAATATTTCATATTGTATTTATTACACATTTTTCACAGGTTGTCATTCTGTCAATAGCTTTCTGTAAATTATACTCACATATGGGCCCAAGTTCAGTGATGTGATCAAAAGCACATGATGGAGTTGTGCCGAGAGTTGCACAGAACTGAAAGATACAAACATAGAAATCAGGAAACCCGTTGCCACCCACACGCAAAAAAGAAGAAAGTGGTCTTTTGCCTAACAAATGATTTTTACTCTTTCTTTCAAATATGTTATCTTTTCTAGTCTATGTTATCTAGTCTAGATAGTGAAAACCCTCATGAAATCTAAACAATTACAAGAACATCGGATGTGCAACAGAAATAATTAAATAGGATTTTGCTCGTTGGCCTGCATGTGAAAATGAAAATAAAATGTCCCAGTCAATATAAAACGTCCCCCCCCCCCCCGCCTCCCCAATGATCTAGTCTGACAAATGCATAGCCTTATACACATAACTCATATTCCTTTCCTTTTCATATTCCTTTCTCATTAGCACACAGCCACAGGTAACCATTCAGATAAACCGAGATGATCCAGATATATGTATCCTGACCACCGTAAGCCTCCTTGACTATAATAGTGCTCGTTATTGCAGGGATCGCTCACTGATAGTGATCTGTGGGTCCAGGTGTGACAGGGACTATTGTCTCTAACCAGATACACTCTCATTAGGTTTGGCAGGAGCAAGCTGCTACAAATAGCAGCCTTTCACAAAGTCCTCAGGCTAATGTATATGCTCAGCTTCACCAGCCACCTGAGGGCAGGGGTGTCATTGTGTTGAACAGAGACAGGTGATGTATGTCAGTGTTTCCAAAACAGTGGGTCGGCACTCGGCACCCATTTTGGATACAATTCTTCCTAAATTTGAGAAAATTCGAAAATAATAATAACAATTGTATAAATATAAAAAATAAATAAAAAAAGAATTTCCCAAAAATTAAATAAAAAACTTTTAAGAAGTAGTGAAAATAGCAGATCGGCTATTTCTGCTAGTTTGGCTCCCAGGGAGACATAAAATGTCTCTTTTGGTTCTTGAGCTAAAAGGTTTGGGAACCACTGATGTACAGTATGTGGTATACTATATACGTACTGTACGTACGTTCAACCAAAGTTATTTTATATCAGGTATGTCCAGTGAGCTATCTACTCGATAATACAATTCAATAATGTCATGTAAATACAGGGTACAGGTGACAATCTAAATGATGTGACTGTAACATATCTGATGGAGTTCTTAGGACTAAAATGCTGCATTTTAAATTACAGCGCTTTAGATGATGGTGAATAAGACATTGTGTGGACATGTAGTGGAGAAACGTGATGCTGTGTGTGTGTGTGTGTGTGTGTGTGTGTGTGTGTGTGTGTGTGTGTGTGTGTGTGTGTGTGTGTGTGTGTGTGTGTGTGTGTGTGTGTGTGTGTGTGTGTGTGTGTGCCCTGTATGTGTCCATTTACATATACTGTATGTGTGCATGCATATAGTTCTGTAGGCTAAGTGTAAATATTTGTGTTTTCCTACATAAAACGGGATGAGTCCTGCTGCCTTGTCCTCCTCCACCATCCTTTTTAACGTCTCTCCTTTGACAGCGTAGGCGTCATCTGTTGGGATTTTCTTCATGATAACACCACCTATCAGACCAGCGCGCTCAACTGATGAATGAGACTGGAGAGTTAGAGCAGATAAAGAATTAGCAGTTTTATTGCATGTTTTCATAAACATTATACTTTGAGATTTTTGGACATACACAACAGCCAGAGTAACAACTATGGGACAAATGAATCAATTAAACTAAAATGTAAACAGTAGATATTATGCTGTATATAGATTTGTTCAAAGCAGGTACAGATTATTGGCAAATTATACATGTTATTTGAAGGCAGAGATAAAAGCACAACCAAGATGATGCAATTCAAAAGCAAATCTTTGTCAAATAGGAGAAAGGAAGAAAGTGCATTGTTCTTCAACTAGGAGGAGAAAATCAACTGACTGCTGTCCTTGTAAAGGTCTGCCTTTCCCTGAGGCAACTCCCAAACGATGGTAGTCTTGTATTAAACCTGATAAGGTCTACAGTAGCTAATGTCAGGCTGGCCCACTGTCACTCTGTATTACCAGATTGCTCTTTCACTAGTAACCACCTGTTTACATTCTTGAAAGAATGCAGCTGCACTGTTGTTCCACCATCAACAGTGAATGCTTGTTATCTAATCTAAAGTGGGGTCAGGTGAATGACAATTTGCATTAAAGTAGAGGTGTTTCTTTGCTGTGTGCTTTAGCTCTTACTTGGTCAGAGGTATAGGCAACCAATTTGGAGATGATGTGAGCCTCTGTGCGTTGCGGTTCAGAGGCCTGGACCCGTCGCACTGCTTTACAGCGAGCAGCTAGCAGGGCCACCAGGGTCGCTTCACTGGCCGTCCCCTGCGGGTAAAATGAGTTTGATTATGATTATGAATGACAAAATGAATGTCATAGAATTATCACATGCCATGTTTTCATGGTAATCAAGGTCACATCATACGTTTTGCTCTTCCCTTGGTCCCAGGAGAGAAACAAGAGTGAAATGTTTTTTGCTAAATCGTTTGAATGTACAGTATAAAGTACAGCAAAAACTATAAAGAAATTAGTCAAATACTTTGTTAGTTATTCCTTGTTTCCTTTTTCCTTGACCACACAGCTCAGGTCATGGTACAAACTGTTGTTCATTGTTCCTCACAGTATCATAGTTAGTTTTTAAAATGTCCTTCCATTAGTCCATTAGTTTATGATGATACCACATAAAGAATCTATCTTATCTACTGTAAAGTATACTGTTTGTTTTTAAACACGTCTGTTTACAATACATAGCGTGCATATTTTTGTATAATCAATGAGCCAATCTGGTGAACTCAAACAGAGATCCCCCCCCCCCACACACACACACACACACACACACGTATACACAAAATCAACGATTATTATGCATGGACACAAGAAGATATACACAAATCAGAGACTGTGAAAGAGAGCCCAGAGTAACCTCATTTTCCATTAAAATATCAGCCTGTTATTCTCTTGCAAATTGCCTTTGATCCTAACAGAAAGCCTGTCTATTCACTGATAGCACATCATCAGAGGACAAACTCATTATGTTTGGGTACTATGATGAGTCATCGTACAACCAAGCTAACATCACATGACAGCACAAACTGAGCATGACGTCAAGGCTTCAGGGGGCATTAAAAACAAAGCAAGTCAATCAATTTCTTAGAAGATTCAATCAATAAGCTTGAATTTTTCACCAGACAGTCGCTAGACTAATTGCTTTTATCACAGCAAGCATGACTTCTGAGCTGTTGGATGTCATTAGCCTTTATGGGTCAATCAAGTCATACATCAAAACATGTAGATTGAAGGGTGGTGGCTCAGTGGCTCTGGACCAAATCATTTAGACCAGTGGATCCCAAACTTTTTAGTTCGAGACCCAAAAGAGAAATTTGATGTCTCCCCTGGACCCAATCTAGTGAAAATAGACGATCTACAAGCTCACAACACGTCGCGTGAGCTTGTAGATACTTAAAACTGAAAAATACATTTTGGGGGATTTAAAAAAAATCTTTAGAAATAATTCTAATAATAATAATGATGAATAAATCACTCGCGACCCATAAAAATTAGTCCTACTATATATATATATATATATATATATATAAAATTAGTCCCACTGTTTGGGAAACAGTGATTTAGACTATGTAAACAATCAAAGACCTCTGGCTTTACGGTCAACCCAAGTATACTTCCTGTCCACTTTCCTAACAAAGCAAGTCAGCCATGCAAGGTGATCGACATACTATATTAGACAGTACACTAAATCAAAGGCCTCCAACCTGCCTCTGTCTTCTTTGTAGTGATGATTTTTTTTTAATGGGCTCAGAGACAATTATTTATCAAACATTTGTGGAGATGTTATGACATATTGTTTATTACCACAGTACTGTAGCACATACTACTGTATATATTTTATTATTGGTTGCCAGAAGAATGGTTGGAACTTTCTACACTTAAGCCCTACTGTATATACTTAATTGACTGGGGTCCACCAGGGCTCTATACTAGGTCTACTAGTATTTCCCTCTACACCAAATCCTTTTGGCAAAATGAGCCGATCTGTAATCTTACAACACATCGCAACGCGAGGCATTGTGAGCATGAAAATGTTCTATTTCCACCAAATGTTTGCACAAGAAAAGGGGCAATGGTTAAACTCCTAGCAGATGGGATAAAATTCGATTTTTCTGGGAAAATAGAAGTGCTTCAGTAATTTACTACTGGATTTGCATGCAGTAAAGAAGTGGACAATCTGAATGTTTGCCAATCAGAACTGCATTAATGACATTGTTGAGTCAAGGGATCAGTATGCCTTATATTAAACCTGGCATTGAATTGTTAAATATCTATGTTTATCTTATATATGATATACCAGCTGACGTGCAGTATTTTTTGCAGCTAATTCACAAAATTATTACACACATTTAAAATTGTTTCCATTGATTCTTTAACATGATTTGCCATATTACTTATCACTTTAGTCATTGAATGTCTAATGTCTGTTATAGGGGTCAGAAATGTATTATTGTAAATTATTATTTATTTAATGTATATTTTTGTTATGTTTTATATATCAACGAATCAATTTACCACTTAAAGCGTTATTTCGTATTTTGTCACACAATGGTGTCATGCAAAAGTAGAGAAAATGTCAGATCTGCAAGCTCACAGATGGCTATTTTCACATTAAAAATAAAGAAAAAAATGCCTTTAATGACACGATAATGCTCAAAATAGGGAACGATTATTAATCGAGTATTTTATCAAATCGATGAAATCAATTAGTTTGATACTTCAACAGTCGATAACTACTTCAGTGTAGTGTACTGTAGGTAGATGCTCTATAATGACAGGCTGGCAAAGCACTGTCACAACCCTCATTTTATCCATTATTCTGTGTTAAGAGGGGGCCCATTTGTTGCCATAGTGAGATGCACTTAAAAAGAGCAGGAGCAAGACAAAAGCTGTAGATCACACACACACACACACACACACACACACACACACACACACACACACACACACACACGCACGCACGCACGCACGCACGCACGCACACACACACACACACACACACACACACACACACACACACACACACACACACACACACACACACACACACACACACACATCAACACAGAGACAGGAGACACACAAACACAACTCAGGTGGCGACAATAGAGGTGCATGACATGATCTGTCATCAGTGTGCGCTCTCATGCTTTGCCACTCACTCACACACACACACACACACACACACACACACACACACACACACACACACACACACACACACACACACACACACACACACACACACACACACACACACACACACACACACACACACACACGTATAACATTCTCAGCTGCTATTCTGTTTGTGTCAATGGAAGGCTAAACTAACAATTTGCTTTTCGCACCACGAAACGATCCCAGCTATCCTCTATGTCTGTCAATGGATGACATATTAAAAAGCAATTTCCTGCCATGTCATCTAGCACTATGAACCAGGGAGAGAAAGGACAATAAGTCAATAAAAGACAAATTGCTGCTGAATATAGGTTTGGCGTCAGTCAATTATGTTTCCGCATAAACACTTCTGTGTTTTGAAAGGTAGCCTTTGCAGCAGTCTGGGAAGGCTTTGACAGCGGCATTAAACCACTTTTCTGTGTAATATTAATGCAGATACCGGATCTAACCCTAGTTTAGGATTACTTTGATGCCCTCAAGTGCTACAGTACCTTACACAGAGACACTGACCTGAATGACACCTCCACCTTGTCCTTTGGTACCAGCAATGAAAGCCTCAGGTAGTTGGAGCATTTTTCCAAGCCAGTCCAACATCACAGTCTCCAGCTCTGTACAGGCCGGACTTGCAGCCTAAACATATGAACCAATAACATGAATTGAATGACCTCCCAGATTAACCACTTCCTTTAGTCTTAGAGAACCGGACCTGAGTTACAACTGTACGTTGACAGTTTTTTTTACAGTCTACTCCAAATCTCTTCAGAATAGGAGGCATGCTGTCGTTCAATTTGTTAAATGAAGTGTAACAAGACAAGAGTAATGAAAACAAAAGTTTTACAAATTAAATAAATAGGTAAACAAGACAGATAAAAAATAAAAACAGTAAGCCTTCTTTTCTTTAGAATCTCCATCTTTTTTTAATGTCATCCTGTGTAACATTTTCATTTAAACAAAAGTAATTTGGGATTTAATCTTTCCCTGGTATATTTTTCACTATAACCATTCCTCATGATGTGTTTTGACAACTTTGACAACGCTTTTTTTTTAAAGTGTGGCGAAAAACTTGTATCGTTGGGCTCTAGGAAATCTCGGGAGTCATGTGACAATGAACGTCAAACAGCTTTTTATGGTGTCATTCTGAAGGGGTCAGAACGTTTGACTGTCATCAATATCACGTCAGTCTGGAGCAATGTGGAACTCTCATATTTGGGCTAGATTTACGTAGTGTAGGCCGTCTGGCCTGGCAGAGATCTGCGCTCTGCGGTGGACGGTGGTGCGTCCTTTCACATTTATTTGACTAAGAACCTTTTAGATATTTTCACCTGAATCTTAACTTAGAATACAGAAATAAAGAGAAGTAAAACAATGAAAGTAATGTTTGTTACCCAGGAAAATCCAATGCAGCCAATGGCTCCACAAAGCATGTCAGCCAACATGGCAGGGTAAGAGGAGGCTGCTGGAAAGTAGGCATAGAAGTATGGGCTGTGCCAGTGGGTGATCTAGAAAAACAACAAAGACAATTCAAATTCCCTGGTTGGGGCAGCAGTTATATATACATCAAAGCGGCCGGAACAAGTGTGCTATTATTTCTCTTTTAAACAACGTAACCACGCCCCCTTTTGTCCCCCACATGAACCCATGTTTTAAAAAAAGTGCCCAAAACGCTCTGAAACTTCGCCAGAGTGGGGGTTTGCGAATCCATCGTACGACATCCGTTTTTGCCTCAGACCACCGGAAGTGGTTGAAACAAGCACTTGAAACTTGTGTTTCAAGTGCCAAGTGCTATTTGGAGGATGCTGAATCGAATGAGCTAGGTCTCAACTTTGCACAATCTTGGGTAAGTGGTTAAAACAATACATTCATTTATTTGACCCTACCTCTCGAACACAAGGTTGCACAGACTTAGCGAGCTGCAGGCACACTTAAAATTTCTACGAAATGTTGTTTCTAGTTATTTATTTATTTTTACCCGCCTTTCATCCCATTTCTTAATTAAGTTGTTCAGATCCATCTATGGACAAGAAAGAAGTGGATGGTCACCACCTGTTCAATTGCCTGGAGCAACAGGGGCATGGTTGGTGTGGTAAGTGAAAGAGAATGGCTCTTTCAGCACCTCCAACAACAGTTGAAATCCCTGTGACACATGAAAGAGTAAAATGAACTGCTAAAGTGAAAAGTGGCCAACAAGGGAAAAGTGGCCAACAAGGGAATAGTCTGTTAAACTCTGTGATGTCTGTATTACTGTAAGTGACATTGGTTTAATAGTGCATGTGTTCTCTTCTCTTGGCAAAAGTAATCCCTCTGCAGGGAAGCAAAGGAAAAGGAAGCAATTTAGAATCTGGCAATTACCGCCCCGTTTCCATCTATTGTTCCATCTTAAAGGTTTTGGAGAAATTAATTCACGAACAAATCAACAGCTACCTCGTGAGCATAAACTGTTTGAATTGCCTACTGTATTTGACCAACTACATCAAACGCGAGGTAGACTCAGGCAAATTCTGCGACATGGTCATGCTGGACCTCCAAAAGGCTTTCGACAGTGTAAAACTTTCAATTCTACTGAATAAGCTGAAGGCGATTGGTTTTGATTGCACATCATTAAACTGGATGACATCCTACCTTGAGGGAAGAGAACAATTTCAGAATGTCCTCTTTTGTCAACAAAAGTGCTCTCAGGACTCTTGCCAGAGTTCTCATTCTATGCCACTTTGACTATGCTTGCACCTCCTGGTACTCCAACATCTCAATGTCACTAAAGACTAAGCTTCAAACCTCCCAAAACAAACTGATTCGAGTACTTCTGGGCCTGGGGCCCATGCCATGACCCACCGTTTTCCCCACACATTTTGCTAGCCTGCCCTATAGGATGGCTCAGGGTAGAAGACAGGGTTAAACAATAAAAAATGGGATTGGCTTTCAAAATAGTCAATGCGACTTTGCCCTCAATGCCCTCAATACCTGCATAACTGACTAAATACCTCAAAAAAATGTGTGACACCCACAGTCGCAATCATGGGTAAATTCTCCTTCTACAGCACTGCCACCCAAGTGTGGAATGCCCTTACCCCATCCCTTAAAAAATGTGGTTCACTCGCTTCCTTTAAAACAGCCTTGAAAATTCAGCTTTCAGGATACCAAAGGTGGAGGTAATTATCACTTCTCCCTTAGACAGGCGACCCCCCTCCCCTTTCTTTACCCCCATCCCCCCCCCCCCCTTTTCTACTCTGTACATTATGTTTTATATTTGTGATGATATATAATTTTGGTGTTATTTTTTATTTATTGATGGATTGAATACATAGTTGAATACAAACAATACCGCAAGGACTTTTTTGGTGTTATCCTTTTAGCCCACGTGTTTGACTGTACTCGTGCTGTTTTGCATTTCTGTCAAAAAAAAAATTCAATCAATTCAATCAATCAATTCTCTATGGTCTTTGGCTGGGTAAATAAAGGGATAGAAACATGTTGCCCCACACCATTGTATTCCCTGAGGAAACATTACTTACATTTAGTGCAAAGGCTTCACAAACCTGCCTTTCATTCTGTGTGACAGAACACAGTCAGAACACAGTCAAATCCTATTACATCTGCCTGTGTGTGTGTGTGTGTGTGTGTGTGTGTGTGTGTGTGTGTGTGTGTGTGTGTGTGTGTGTGTGTGTGTGTGTGTGCGTGCGCGCGCGCGCGCGCGTGCGTGCGTGCGTGCGTGCGTGCGTGCGTGCGTGCGTGCGTGTGTAACGGCCAGAGGCTACCTGTTTCTGTAGTCCCTGCATTTATGCTTTTCATGGTTTTCCCAGTGAGTCATCAATTACATTCATCCAAAGCGACCCCTCTATATTCCTACTCTAGTGATGGAACAGAGGTGTTGAGAAAGGGAAAATCTTTATTTTTCAACAACCCACAATGAGATGGAAAAAATAATGGCGTGTTAGAAGTGTAAAAGAAAAGCTACTCCTGCTTTTTATTAGAGGGAAGTTCCAGATTTTTTCTAAACCTATCCTGCTGATCATTAGTCAAATGTGTCTTATTGCTTTTGAATCCAGCAGAGCCTTGTCTTCTTAGTTCATTCACTTATAGTACACGTCCTTTCAAACTAAAGCATTTGATTTTAGTTACTGTAGCTAGTAGAGGCAAATGAAAAGGACTACTGAATGTTGAGATAACTTTCCACATGAAATTATTTAGGTTTTGAGTAACTTAAGGAACTTAAGATCAATGGGATAGGTTCCTAAAGTGTAATAATTCCCATGTAATTGTGCTATGTGATTGTCTTTATCAACAGGACTGTTCTTTTTGTAGCATTACATTTAATATTTGTGTAGTCCTACATTTCAGAATTTACACACACAAACACACAAAAGATCATTTATCAGCTTCAATTTGATAATGTTC
>NC_137605.1:38890693-39058193 GCF_963280865.1 Gymnoscopelus braueri | reverse complement strand
GAGGGCCACCGCTGTCCCCCTGCAGGGAGAATGCACACACACACGCACACGCACACACACACACACACACACACACACACACACACACACACACACACACACACACACACACACACACACACACACACACACACACACAAATGAGGTTTGCTGCTTCAAAGTGAAGAAAACAGTGGTGGAAAGTAAGTACATTTACTCAATTCTGCATAATGACATACAAAAGGTACATTTTGATACCAATACTGAAGTAATTTTTTGTAATTCTGGAATTTTACATGTAACAGAGTATTTCTACATTGCAGTATTGATACTTTTACTTAAGTAAAACAATTGAGTACTTTTTCCACCACTGGTAGAAAGTCAAAGTGTTTTGTGATCATGGATGTTGTGTTTGCATACAGTACACATGCAACAGAGTGGCCCTGCCTGAAGACCAGAAGCCTAATAACTCCCTGGGCATGGGAGAGCTCAAATCCAGGTGATGCATAGACACACAAACAGATGGGTGGGGTTCACCATCAGGATGGTTCAGATTGTGGCAGTATGTTGTCCGGGATTGGGATTTGTTCTAACATACTGTGCAAATGAGTATAAAAAAAACTATAAAGGGAAAAATATGTGATTTTTATTGAACTATTTGGACAAGACAATGGAGAAAGACAGAAAAACAGGAGCAGACCATGAGGGGATGATAAGCAACAAACAGGGTAACAGGGAGCCAGTGTTCTTAATGGCTGAACCACCAAGGTGCTCTTGCAAATACTTTAAAATCATGGACAGTTACTGCCTGGGAATAAAGTGTAACTTTTATGAATGTTTTGACAAAAGTGTGTGACACACATGCACTCACGCACGCACAGATGTTTTGCATACCTTACAACTATCTGTTCCTCCCTCGATGTTGCCTGCACACATCTCATGGGGTCTCACTCTGTAGTTCAAGTAAGATGGACGGTTACAGATCTTGTTCTCGATCACAGGGAATCCGGTTTCCTTCAGGACCCCCTCTCCACCTGTGCCTGTAGAATAAGGCAAAGCTATTTTTTTTTATTAATACGTAAAAACTAAGGACATTTAAAGTGATTTACAAAAGGCATAAAATGCATTAATGGAGAATTAAAGAATAAAAGAAATGAAAGACATGAAATATCTTAAAAAAAATATTAGTGCAATTGTAGTCTCACTTTTCCTGCTCAACCAAGTTGCCTCCATACTGTATGAGGTCTTTCTTACATAAATTGCTACAATGATTTTGGATATGCACTTTTCAGTCAATTTTATCATCTTTATCCTTGTGCACAATCATCTCTCTAGACATGACTTCTCCCCCCATCATCGTCATCATCGTCATTATCATCATCATCATCATCATCATCATCATCATCAATACAGTTTTCATGCTGCACCTTTGATTCATAAAGTGTTCTCAAAAAGGATTTGGTTTGATGACGAAGTAGAGAAGATAATTACACGCACACATGCGCGTGCTTGTTGTACTGTACCTTGAGTTTCTCCCCAGCCAGTAACATAGCACACTGTTTCACTGGGGACCACATAATCTTTGTCTGGGAGACAAACAGGCAGCACCTTGTCGTTTAATAAAGCTGGGCTGGAAACGTATGCACACACACACACACACACACACACACACACACACACACACACACACACACACACACACACACACACACACACACACACACACACACACACACACACACACAAGGATTTTCATTGTACGACCTATGGTTCAAGAATTATAGTGACAAGATGTGAAGCGACCTGTTATAGCACCAGGGGTGGAGGTTCTTCCTTGGCTTACTGGCAGTGTGTGTGCAAAATTTGGACCGATCGGGCCAGCGGTACACAAGATTAGATGCTCACAGTTAGGCAGACAGACAGACAGACAGTGGCTAAAATATAATCCCTGCTCTACCGAAATGAGGTGTTGTTAAATCCCATTTTGAGCTATATGTGCGCAGGAGGGAAAAGGGAGACTCTGAGTTTTCTAATGGAGCCTACATCATCTTATACATTCCAAACATTCATTCAGATAGGTTTCATTGTATGCTGACCCACTGCCACAATTGGACTTCTTATTTTCTTCCAAGTAAGCTAGCTGTTACCCTTTCAATTTAGGGAATCATTCATGATGTATTATTCATTAATAACCAAAAACCAAAACCCCAAGACAGCCAAAAATCAAAATTATAAAGCCTTATTTTGCTTCTGATAAGCTCCAGCGATATCCGGCTGATTTTGGTTAGAGCAACATACAGTATACTTCCACTGCAGTACTCACCTGCTGAGTTTGAGAAGGGCGATGTCGTCTCCGTTGGGCCCAAGAAACAGTTGATCCAGTGTCCTCTCCTGTTTAGACGTCTCGTTGGCTCTTTCTGTGTGGATGCCCATCACCACCTTGTAAAATGATGGCGACTTACTAGACACACACACACAGACACACACACACACACACACACACACAAATGGAACATGCTGTGTCATACGACAAAAAAACTGTCATCCACAAAGTCGAGGTCTGCATTAGGGTTATAACACTTAATCAAACTAATGAATTTAATTGATTATAAAAAGTAATTGATTTAAATAAGATACAGTAGCAAATATAGAGAAAATAGCATGTCTTCAAGCTATCAACGATAGCTTGCGATGCGTAGCATTGTGAGATTGAAGCTTGACCATTTTCACTATTTCTGCATAACACTGTTGCACAATTAGAATAAAATAGGATTTAAATGGTTAAAGGTAGGATAAGTGATATTTCTTGGTTAAAACTAAAATGTTTTTTATTAAAAGGTAAAAGAAAACTATATTCTGGTCATTGCTCGAGTGTTTGTTCAGTAACAGGGGTCTCCCTATCTCTCCAGCTCTTTAACAAACAGAAAATAAATGTTCAGGTGGGTTGCCAAATTCAGCCAATAGGAGAGAGTACCAATTGATCAACTTCATTTTTATAGTGTTCCATTTACAATTTTGTCTGCTCATATCTTTGTGTGCCACCTCCACTTTCAATTGTGTAATCTGTCCTGTCTTAGTTCTCTATCCTGATTGGATAAAATTGGCATCCTGACCTGAAAATATATTTTCTGTTTATAAATAGCTGGAGACATGGAAACCCTTGATACTGAACAAACGCTCTATAGCAATGAGATCAGAGAGCAGAATCACAATATAGAGCTATTTAACACTTATTTTAACCAAAAAAATATTGTTTACCTTACGTTTAATCAGACTAATCAATATATAGTTGATTTAATTTGTTTTATTGTTGATAAATAAAACATGAAAATAATATATTAAAAAATTATGCTTCTTGATGATTTGATTAATCGAAAAAGTAATCGATGGAATCATTGCTAAGAAAATAACCAATAGTTGCAGCCCTAGTCTGTATCTCAGGATGTATTTCCATAAGGGAGTGAGTGTATGTGGGGTGTGTTAGAGGTACTTCTCCAGGCAGTGTGCAGCAGTCACGACCCACTGGGGAGCAATCAGCGTTCCTCCACAGAAATGTTTTCCTGAATTCCTGAGAGAGAAAGAAGGAGACAGACAGACAGACAGACAGACAGACAGAGGGATGGATGGATCGAGGGACAGACAGCAGGGCAGAGATTAAGGCTACAACATTGCGATCCATGATACATGAGGGCAATGAAGAAAACAAATTATATTGTACAATTTCATAGTTTGTCATGTAGTATAGTGTCTTGGTGATATTATATTTTGATGGATTGTATAATATTTTATCACATACCCAACTTTTCGCCCTGAGGGAGGGGAGTGACAAAAGGTTGTCTGGTTGTTGATTGCTTTATATTATCATTATTTTTGTTATTTATTATACTGAACAGACAAGATGTAATACAACAAAAGTGATATTCAGTGCTCACCGCTGAAGGAAATAAGCTACCACTAGACCTACTGGTGCAAGGCTGGATGGAGCAGTAAGGCCTGCTACTGGGTAAAACAGTAATGTAATGTTGCTGCTGATTCTCTCACAGTACAATGAGTCAATAGAAGGGAACTCTAAACCAGCTATTCACAACCTGTGGGCCTGGGCCCACCTGTGGGCCGTGAGGATATTTCAAGTGGGCCCGAAATAATTGGCAAACACATGTCATGGTATCTTTTCTTTAAAACCTTGAAAAATGAGTTTTCCTAGTCATAGGGTATAAAGTAGGCTATACTATGTTAGTTGCATTAATCCAAGCCGGAACACAATTGATTGATTGATCATTAAAATATAAATAAACATGCTCTGAAAACACATGCGTTTCGGCTGCTGGGTGGACCACGAATACTTTTTAGATTTTCAAGTTTGCCCTGATCCAGATAAGGTTGGGAACCACTGCTCTAGACCAATGATTTTGCTGGCTTTCTTAACACAATCCATATCAGACATTTCTTCATCTGTTGCATTCCAAAACAATGAAAAAATCACACCCTGTGTGAAGGAAGCGGTGCCTTTGATGAGTTTATTTAATTGGGCTATGATTTGCGTGACGTTTGGAGAAAATGTGTAAAAGTATTTTTAAAACAATTGTTTTGCCAAAATTGGCCTCCTGGTGGCGCTATAACAGGGCAATGTGAAAAGGGGGGCAATTCTTCCTGGGCCTAGTGGGAATATGCGTGGAAAGTTTCACGGAAATTGCACACTGCGTTCATGTTGTGGGCACGTGTGCAGTGTTGCTTCTTTGCCGTGCCTCCTGGTGGCGCTATAAC
Source organism: Gymnoscopelus braueri (assembly GCF_963280865.1). Taxonomy (NCBI): domain Eukaryota; kingdom Metazoa; phylum Chordata; class Actinopteri; order Myctophiformes; family Myctophidae; genus Gymnoscopelus; species Gymnoscopelus braueri. Next base: position 39,053,450 of record NC_137605.1, on the reverse strand, counting down.
AGGGCAATGTGAAAAGGGGGGCAATTCTTCCTGGGCCTAGTGGGAATATGATTTGCGTGACGTTTGGAGAAAATGTGTAAAAGTATTTTGAAAACAATTGTTTTGGCAAAATTGGCCTCCTGGTGGCGCTATAACAGGGCAATGTGAAAAGGGGGGCAATTCTTCCTGGGCCTAGTGGGAATATGCGTGGAAAGTTTCACGGAAATTGCACACTGCGTTCATGTTGTGGGCACGTGTGCAGTGTTGCTTCTTTGCCGTGCCTCCTGGTGGCGCTATAACAGGGCAATGTGAAAAGGGGGGCAATTCTTCCTGGGCCTAGTTGGAATATGCGTGGAAAGTTTCACGGAAATTGCACACTGCGTTCATGTTGTGCGCACGTGTGCAGTGTTGCTTCTTTGCCGTGCTCATACGGACGGACGGACGGACGGACGGACAGACGGACGGACGGACACACAGACACGGTCAAATGTAGAGCGGCTGGCACCGCTAAAAAAGAGAACATACAACGTGTATTGTTCCTTTTACACCATTCAACAAGCTGGCTGACCTGCCTTCTATAATAACATTCAACATCATTGAAGTGAAATTGAAGTGTTGATTAATTAATAATGTTCTCATATTTTTGAATAAATAAGGCTATGGGAATTAACAAATATAACGCAGTATTCATCGTTTCTTGGGATATCCAACTGCATACAGTATCAGCCTAAGCCGTTGGTGAGGTCTGATGAAGCCCTATACCTGATGTTGGAAAACCTTGAGCAGAGAGGAATGCCCAGTTGTTAATCTATATTTATTAAATATCCACCCTTTATTTGCTCTGGGTGAAGCGAGTGATAAAAGTGCAGAGAGTTATCAGCCATATAAGGCTGCTATATATTATCAGCCCCATGTTTGGTTTGATACGGCTACCTGATGAATCATTGAAAAATAAAGTGCCACCATGCGCTGAGCAACGAAGAAGTAACATATTGTATCTGGCTGAAAATCAGCCACCTTGTGACAAATGCACATTATATTTATCTGCTTGATCTATGGGTGTTATTATATACGTGGGATATGTAACATCTGATCTGTTTATGCATGTTATTATAAACGAGTGATATGTAACATGTTGGACTCTATGAGCTATATGGACATTTCCAATTCACGTGAGGGTAATGGGTCTGATCAGTGGGTGATTGAATGATTTGCGCCACCCGACTTTACAAATAGAAGGTGTGGTACTGGGGGGAGGGGGGAACAAACAAACCTGTGTACCGGTGGGAACGGGTGGAATCGAGAGGAAATCTCCTGAGCGCCAGTGTTACTAGTTTAAGTTGTAAAGTTTTAACTAAACAGTAGGCTGCAGCCAAGACGCAAGAAACAGCGAGCCCAACGGAAGAGGAACAGTCGTTGCTGCCGTGGGGTTACAATCGCGCTGGATTTATGAATGGACCGCCGATCACTGAGAGGATTCTGACGGAGCCGCGGTGAGATAAATCCATATTTCTGTTCCTGAGGATTACAAATTATGGGGTACCCCGAACATTAAGTTACCTTCGGACCGCGACGTGCGGAAGATCGTTATCGTTTCATTTGGATAAGGACTAATACTAATAGACTTACTCGAGAGCGTGGGGAAAAGAGGCCGTTTGGACAGTAACGCGTGAACGGTTGTTATTGTTTGGAGCGTCGGTCTGCGGTGACGTTCACCCTTACGTCCGAGTAGTTTGTTTATTGTTTATATTTGAATGAGATTGTGATCAGAAGGAGCTTGTGAAAGAAGTATTGTTTTGTTTATCTGTTTGTTTATTTCTTGTGTGTTTATTAGGGAAAAAGTTAGGGACAGAAGTTTATTTAAAAGCCTGAAGTGTATTATTTGTTTACTATTTAGTTTGTCAATTGGTTATTTTGTGGCTTTATTATTAAATTAATTTCAGTTAAAAACCTGTCGATCCCGTTGATTTTCCTTTAGTTAATAATTCTCCTTTCAAGGTAAAGGCCGATTGTTACAACCTGTAGTTCCTGGTCATGTGGTAGAATTCATAGCAGAGGAGACGCTGGAATCTATTATAAGACTGAGCATGTGATAAACAAATTATCACCCGGGAATTCGTCTTTATCCAGGTGTTGGATAATAAAAACGTAAACAAATGTCTGGGTGATAATGTATGTGTAGTGTAATGTACAGTAGCATATCTTTTCCTGTTATATTTAATCCCGGGTAATCCCACTCACTTGAATCTGAGGCTGATCTGCCATGGCCATGAGTGAGGTTTTGATACACAGCCTCCCACAATACGACCAAAACAACGCCGTGGAGAGACAGGTGACACGCCACACTTCATTCCCGCTGCAGTGGAAGACAAGAAACAACAACAGTCTCACCAGTGAAATACAACACTATGTTTACATTTGTTTTGATATAATTTCCCCCCAAAACACATTGGAAGACAAGTCTGGTTGACACTGTGTTGACACTGTGTACTAATGGATCATTAGTACCTAATGATCCATTAGTTCTTCAAGTAATGCGTGCCTGCCTAAATCTGACTTAATACTTTAATCTGAATATAAAAGTTATAATTTAATATGATATCAATGACTGTTGCAGTTCAATCAATAGTCCTTTAATTTCAGGCTATTTCCCAGGCTTTAGTTCAAATTGATATAAAACATCTGAAGACCTTGCCAACACACTGCAAAATGACTTATTTACATTTTAGCACGGTTAATGACACGATGGAGACCAATTCATACTGTACTGTAGCAGCGAGTGGTTGCAGGTTTATTCACCTTCGGCAATAACCTTGTGTGTGTGTGTGTGTGTCTGTCTGTCTGTCTGTCTGTCTGTCTGTCTGTCTGTCTGTCTGTCTGTCTCCTGGGCATAACTCAGGCCCTGGCCGACAGACTTCAAACTTGGCATGTCGCAGTTGACCCAGAGATGTGCAGAAGTGTCTTAGTCCAGGGGCCAAGCCAGATATTAGTACCACCCAAGGTGACCGTAAATCCTTTATATTTCTGTCTTCCTTCATGTCTCTAGTTAATAGTTTGGTATGATACATCTGCAAATCTAGTAGCGTAATGACAGTTATCACTCTCTAAACAAACCTACCTCCATAAAACTGTGATATGACTTCTAGACAATACTTTTTGGAAACCAATGGTCTTATAAACAGTTGACCCTAAGGTCATTTTACCAGTAGAATCCATTTCTGCTGAGGAAATGTTGGTATTGTGCATATTTAATGAGATAATTTGCTTATTTGAACACATTACACACACAAAATGGTGGTCTATGACCTGTCTGTGACCTACTGGCAATGTGCAAAAGCAATTTGGTGCTGATCGGCCCAATGATTTGCGAGTTTTGCGAGACAAACTGCTACAAGCTGTAGTTGACAAATCCAACACATCGGCTTCATGGACTGGCCTAGCTCTGCGTCACGTTTGTGCAGCTGCATCATTATACCGTAAAGTGGTAACGTGCTGCTTGCATGCAATAGATTAAGTAGAACTCCATTTATTTTACAGGACAATGCATAAAATGTCTGTATCGCGTTCGGCCAAGAGATTTGATGTAGAGGAAAAAAAGGAGGGGCCAAGTATAAACCCTTGGTTGACAAAGTGTATAGAGTGGTTAACACTGAGGATCTTACAGTGTAGAATGGGACCAGGACATATTGGGGGCGTCAAGGCCAAATGCACACAAAACTGGGTGTTATTAAAATTAAAAGGTTGATGATAATCTCTGGATAAACATACCACAGTCAGGAATCTGGCAGTAATCCCATTTCTTGTTCACATCAGTGGTGTAACACCACGGACCGTTCACATCATTGTCTGGGTTTCTGCAACTCTAACAGTAAGACAACAAAGAATGATTAAAGCTGCACTTAATTTATACATGCTTAGAACAAAGTATAAATCAAGCTTAACACTTTTCAACACTATGTACGGTATATATTTGTTATAGGGCTAATATTCCATTAGCAGCCATGAGACTGAGCAGTCCTCTGTGTCTCTGAAACGCCACTGAAGTTGTGATGAAAAGTTTACTCCAGTGAGTCACACACACGGGCATGCAAGCGAGCGAGCACACACACACACACACACACACACACACACACACACTTACATTGCTCTCTAGCCCTTTGGTGGGGTGTGTCTCAGGGGTGAAACTGTTGTGTCGGTGGGGTGTCTGTGCGGGCCAGGCCTGACAGGTGACTCCCAACAGGGTCATGGAGGTAGAACCATTGTAAGTTGCTCCATTCCCCACCTTGCAGTCTGACAGAAAGACATAGATGGATGGATGGATGGATGTAATTTAGGATGTAATAATTAATGTTTAGATAAGATACTTCCATTCAAACGAGGGAGGTGAGTGATTGAACAATCAGGTGAACAAAGAGTTCAGTCATTGTGTGTGTGTGTGTGTGTGTGTGTGTGTGTGTGTGTGTGTGTGTGTGTGTGTGTGTGTGTGTGTGTGTGTGTGTGTGTGTGTGTGTGTGTGTGTGTGTGTGTGTGTGTGTGTGTGTGTGTGTGTGTGTGTGTGTGTGTGTGTGTGTGTGTGTGTGTGTGTGTGTGTGTATGAATAAAGCATAAAGACTGCCCCAAAACAAGCTGCTAGTCAGATTTTAGTGAATAAATATACTGTAGAACAAAATGTGGTGAATGAATGGATGTATAAGAAAAATCATGATTGATTGAATGAATGAGCCAATGATTGTATGAATGAGGGGGTGAGTGAGTGAGTGAATTAATTAATAAATACATTTGTGAATGTGTGAATGAATGAATTAGGGATGAACAAATCAAAGACTCAATTAGTCACCTCTTTCTGGGGTGGTCTGAGTGGCTGCGGGCAGAGCGGGGACCGCTGGTTTGGTCGGTAAGACCCCAGAAGGTTTGGCGGAGCACCTATCCAGGTTGCAGTACTCCCAGCGAACAACAGGATCAGTGGTGTAACACCAGGGAGCTCGGTCTTCGTCTGGGTTCCTGCACAGGTTCCGTCTCAGGTCACTGTCACACAGGCAGAGAGGAAGAGCACTGATCGTGACCATTTTCTTTGGTATTTCGGCAGTTAAAAACAATAATCACCATGTCATGTGTTTGTGGTGAACTGGGTTATAGCTCATGGTCCAAGGTTGCCACAGCATGAGAATCCCAGGCAGAAGGAAATCTGTGCAGAGTTGAAAAAGATTCCTGCAATCATTCAGCATCTACCAGAAAAACATAAGTCCCAATTCCTGCAGTAGCAGACCAATAGAGGGCATTCTGGACAGCTACTTAAGTGGGTATAAATGGCTTTGACTGAAGCACAACGTTCATGAAAGAGGGTGTCAATCGTCCCTGGTTTAAGGGTTAAAATGTTCTGTGGGGTCCCTTTGTCACTGTGAGAAATGTACTATAACAACAATGTCCTCACTGGCATTCCCAGAGTTAAATATATGTTATAACCACAATGTCCCCACTTGGAAGCCCGGCTTAGAACCTGAGCTGTAAGTTAGTCTGCATGGCTAGAGAGCATCTTTGTCCTCACCTTCCTGTCTCTCTCTGTGATGGTCCTATCTAAATTACATCAAGCAAAACAATTGGTGAAAAAACGATTAAAATGTTGACCGTTGAATCGCAGAGCATTGTTTCTCACCCTAGTGGGAAGGCCGGTGGGGTTTTCTTGTGCTTGTGAGGGGTCATGGAGCTCCAAGCCTGACACTTCTTGCCACTGATGGTCACTGTGGTCGCGCCGCGGTAGCTCGACCCGTCCCCCACGTAACAGTCATCGTCCTCTACAGCAGGGACAACTGGCTCATCTGCAACAAACACAGGCAATTATTTCCATTTAGGAAGAGGAAGTGATACAGTACAGGAGTAGGAGGAAGACGTAGGTAAGGTTGGTTACACAGAGTGATGTTAACGTAACCACCTTGATTGATTGATTGATTGATTGAACACTTTATTAACAGTTTGCAAATAGCAGCAGGTACGTACTGTATATCGTCGGTGTCCAGGACGAACCAGCTATCTCCATTTTCATCTTTTTATTTTTTTTCATAAATTAACGCTATTGAACACCCTTTACGTCTGTGTAAAAAAATCAAAACATTTGAACCAATGAAAAGTATTAAAAAGCGCCTCTGACGAAAACTCCCAACTCCATTGGATCCTCAAACTGTCCTTCAAAAACAAACTCCCCCTCTCTACTCTGCTGCAGTCTTTTCACAAGAACACAGAACAGAGCGCGCTGCGCAGTGAACAGGAGGAGGAAGATCACGTAAACACACTCCCCGTAGTCTGTTAAAACTATGCAGTGTACCTGTTTATCAAACTAACACTGCACTGACGCTAATGTTATGAAAACAAGTAATTATATTTCTAAAATCTATGAAGTGTTTAATGAGGAGTAAGTGCAGCGGCTAAAAGCAATATTTTGGGAGAATCGTTCACTTGGTGATACAAGCGTGAAACTTGGTACAGATCATCTTTAGAGGTCATTTATCGATTTTTTTAATCGAGCCACTTGAAAATCAAAGATGGCGGCCATTTTTCAAGATGGCCGACATCTTAGTGGGCAGTTAAGTGATATGATGGTTTATTTGGTGATACAAGCATGAAAATTGGCATGAGCAGTCTCTGTGGGTCACTTGACAATAGGCCACCCACAGCTACTTGAAATTTCAAGATGGCAGCCATTTTTCAAGATGGCCAACACTTTAGTGGAGCAATTAAGTTATATAATGGTTTATTTGGTGATACAAGCATGAACATTGGCATGATCAGTCTCTGTGGGTCACTTGACAATAGGCCACCCACAGCTACTTGAAATTTCAAGATGGCGGCCATTTTTCAAGATGGCCAACACTTTAGTGGAGCAATTAAGTTATATAATGGTTTATTTGGTGATACAAGCATTACATTTGGCATGAGCAGTCTCTAAGGGTTGCTTGACAAGAAAACACTCCCAGCCACTTTACATTTCTATTTTCAAGATGGCCACCCCCTGGATCCTCAAAAGATACATTTTCTCATAGAAATGTATGTTTTTTTTTCATTAAGGACGATTATTATTATTATGCTAAAGAACAACTTTTAACACATCACAATATAGTTGTGTTGATTTGTTGATCATAGATAGATTAGATAAGAGTGAATATCTGCACTACCAGGGCACACTGGTGATATATCACTGGGGTTCAATGTCAGCTAATTGAAAGTTGGTATCCCAAATGCTGTCTAATTTACCCCAAAACAGTTAGATAGCCGCACCTGAATTGACAGGTTGTGCCAGCACGGGAGAGCCGAGCCAAGGTTAATGGGGTTTTAGTTAACCGGATGGTGTACAGATCGCTCAGGATTTAAATGGCATTGGATGAACGATCGAACTAAGTGTAGGGTTAAGGCACGAACTTAGTTGTATCCCATACATCAAAGTGCTTGGTAAAAGGTGGTAAAAGGATAAACCCTCGGCCTCTGCCTATGCTGCAGACATGGCAGAAGCCATCATAACAGTTGTGAAAACTAACTGGGACAGATGTTTAATTTGTCAGCAGGTCACCAAGGAAAAACTCATTCAGCCGAGTTTATTCAACAGAGAGCACGATCGTACTGGTTATGATACCATTGCAAGAAATGTTCCATTATTTCATAAGATCAATGCTCTGCCTATCTTACTTAGTCCAACCCGACTAGATGAAGGTGATGGCATAGAAAGCACATCGACAAGAAACAGAGCAAAATATAATTCAAGCTGTAAACTTAGGTTCAACAACACAGAGCTGGAAAGGACCCAAAAGAGAGCATCTACATCTGCTGAAGACACTGAAGATACCAAAGATATCCATGTCAAGAGGCCAAGAAGATCTAATGTATGACCGGTCCAGCGATGTCACAACTGTGAACGAGGCCAGGCTTGATCTCTTTGCCAGAAAGCAAAGACAATATGACTTGATCCCACCAACTCAAGCAGCACTCAAAGAGCATGCCAAACATGCTTCTTATGAGGCTGGATACGTGTGGGGACAGGCATTGAAGCGACATCCACAAATGCCGAGCCCATCTGACTGGGGATGGGTGGAACAGGACGAGAAGTGGAAAGTCTTCTGGACTCCACTTCCACCTATTGCGGAGAGTTGTTGGGAGTTGACCAAATGTGGGTGCTCCAAGGCATGTACTGGAAGGTGTAACTGCTTCAGATATGGACTCAGTTTCACATGCCTATGTAGTTGCCCCTGCTAGAACCTATTTGCATGTTTATTTTGCCAGAGTTATTCCCTGTTGTCCTCTGTGTTTTCAAGTGGAGGCCTATGGCTCGGCTTCCCCTCGTCACATCGACGCATCATGTTTTACTTTTTATCTAGTCTATTACTGTGTAATTTTCAGTTGTTACTTTGTAACATTGCTTCCACTGCCTTCCACTGCCATATCTAACAGTGAAGCACATTTTCAGTTTAGTTCCTTAGTATCGTTTGTCATGGTTCCGTGGCTATTGCCATTCAGTATTAGCCATTACTCATAATTTTGGAGCACTGTCCGTTCAGCACCACAACTGTGCTTATCAGCACCACAACTGTGCTAATTTATTCATCTTATTTTTTGTTTCCCCACCCCTTAGTATTTATTTGACACATGTAATGGCTGTTAGTTTAAAAAAAACAATATATATATATATATATATATATATATATATATCCTCCCTTGTGACTGTTACCTTGTCGTGGTAAGGGAGCTTGTTTAGGCCTACCTCAGTGAACCCTGAGAGCTATGCCGGTGGGAGGCAACTCCTGACAGGTCTTACCAAACTGGACAGGTCGTGGGCGAGGAGTCAGACAAAACACAGTCAAACAACCTCTCTTGACAGAGCTTTTTGAGGAACCCAATACATTTCTATGAGAAAAGGTATCATTTAAAGATTGACATCTTGAAATTTCAAGTGGCTGTGGGCGGTTTCTTGTCAAATGACCTTTTGAGACGGCTCATGGCAATTTTCATGCTTGTATCACCAACTAAATGATTTCTTAAGCTTAACTAGTCCACTAAGGTGGTGGCCATCTTGAAAAATGGCCGCCATCTTGACATTTCAAGTAGCTGTGGGTGGCTTATTGTCAAGTGACCCACAGAGACTGCTCATGCCAATTTTCATGCTTGTATCACCAAATGAACCATTATATAACTTAAATGCTCCACTAAAGTGTTGGCCATCTTGAAAAATGGCCGCCATCTTGAAATTTCAAGTAGCTGTGGGTGGCCTATTGTCAAGTGACCCACAGAGACTGCTCATGCCAATTTTCATGCTTGTATCACCAAATAAACCATCATATCACTTAACTGCCCACTAAGGTATCGGCCATCTTGAAAAATGGCCGCCATCTTGGATTTTTGAGTGGCTCGATTAAAAAAGTCAAAGAGTTGACCTAAAGGAATGTTCATGCCAATTTTCACGCTTGTATCACAAAGTGAACGATTGTTCCTACTATCCGCTCTACTAGAGACAATGTGACAAGAAGAAAGGCGTTCATAGCATTTCTGCCACGCTAGTTCTACTACTTTGCAGAAGTTATTGTAATATTTAAAGTCCCGTTTATTATTGTAGGCCTATATAAGTGTCATGAAGCATCAGGGCATTAATTCACATGTTGTTGTGATGCATTGTGAGCTTGGATATCCATTGTTAGCTTTTGGGAATTTGTACCCTTTTGAAACCTCTCACTCAGCCCTCAGCAGCAAGTGGAGCTATTGTTGTTTGGACACCTAACTCCATTTCAGCTTGATTTCTGCTCGTCTGAAACTACTAACTCCACTTGCGCTGGGTAAAGTGTTGATTTACCCGCGATTTGGGTAAAGTGTTGATAATATAATGACACATGCAAGTATCTGACAATATATAACGTCACTATACCAACTTTGATGAGGCAGTATTGCTTTTTTTTTAAATATAAGGTTTTCTTCATTTCCTGAAAAACTTATATTTTGTTTTTTCGTTTCCTGAACAATGAACGTTTTGGAGTTAGCAGGTTCACGCTGGACAGCAGAGATATACAATGGTGCTAAAAGGACAACACCATTAACATCCATTGTGGTCCTGCGTATTCAATTAATCCAAATTGAATTGAACCTGGCTCTCCTGCATGGATACACTTCCTGACCACCGGAGATATTAGGCTACTGTTCTACAGGCAGGGCTACTCTGCTACATCTGGTGTCAGAAAAGCCAATGGTAATGTTATAACATAGCATTCTAGGAGTCAACGTTTGTGCAGAGGCCATTGCAATGAAAAGGGCAAGATGTTCATTGTCTTCTTCTATATCATAATGTTAGTAAACCACTTTCAACCTATTCCCTATTTTGGGAAAGTCATGATACTGTAGGTATTTTCAGAATGTGAGCTTTTAGATCTGCTATTTCTATTAGGGCTTACAGTAAGCTTACAGTTAAGTGGTTGATGACTAAAATAGTGTTTGGTACTGTACGTGAAACCAGTCAGGAAACGTTCTTTCAATGCAACCAGTATGTGGTCTTGATGAGTGGATTGGCCATTACTGTTCTGTCCTTGAGGCAGGGATAATGCTACTGATGCCCAATAACAGAACATTAAGCAGTAGCAGTAGTGAAGCATGGGAGCATCGACATCTAGCTAAACTCTGGTCAGTTTCTCTGCAAACAGTACATTGAGAAGTCACAGAGACATGATGGTTTGTTATTCGTCTTCAGCAGAAATTCCTTAAAAGTAAAAACTAAAATCATTGTCATGAACTTAAGTAGTTAAAGCTACCTGGTCCGGGGGCACCATCACAGCTAGGGACCTGGCAGTATTCCCAGCGTGTCTCTGAATCAGTGGTGTAGCACCATGGCATCCTCTTACTGTCTGGGTTACGGCAGTTGTTGTTGTCCAGGCCTCTGACAAAAATAGGTAGGTACAGTAAGTACTGTAGGTAGTAGACAAAACAGACAGACAGACAGAAGGATAGATACTGTAGATGGATAGATACTAGTGTAGATAGATACCGTATTTATCTGGGTGTTCTTACTTGCATGGGTAGTTGTCGGACGAGCGGTTGTGTTTGTGAGGTGTCTGGACCGACCAGCCCTGGCAGGTTTTGCCAGAGATTGTCCTGTTAACCGTCCCCCTGTAGTTTCCTCCCTCGCCAGTGGCGCAGGTCAGCTCTGGGACGATGGTAGGTGGCTCTGACGCTGCTGAGGACAGGAAGGACAAGGTGATGGATGAGAGGGGAAAGACGAGGACCAGTGTATTTCGCCTTGTCTGTTAACCTGCTCATTAGATCTTTTTCGCAATTGCCATTTTAAGCCATTTTATGAAATAAACAGGTGTTACCAATAATACAAAGCAAGCTTCCATTCCTCTCATGGCAAACCGAGTTTGGGCTCTGCTATTCTAAGATTAGTATCACTAGTCCATACCTGTTGAAGTGCGCAGGCGAAAGTAGTTGCAAACGTGGGGTTATTGCGCGTCCTGTGTGTGCTTGCGGGCAGACAGTGCCACAGTGGGTCTATGGATCCCATTGCTCGTGGGGCCATCCCACTGCTGGGCAGCTAACCATGGCAACATTGTTTGACACAAAAACGCTAATAAACAGCTGAGATTTGGTGAAATCAAAAAACGGCCTTCGCAGTTCCAGATGGTAAAGGTCAATGCCTGTGTGCAAATTCAGATCAATTGCTCCAGCCACTGAGGAGAACCGGGCACACAGTATTGGTCTCACCGTCCACCGACCACTCGCCCCACCCACCACAGAGGTTTGTCAAATTATAGGAGGATTGGTGACAGAACCTACTGTTAACCTACTATTTATTGTCAATATGGCTGCCTTAAAGAAGTATTTTTAACCAGTGTATATAAAGGACCTCAGAGTGTGTTTTGCGAGATGTTCTGATGGGATTGCAAAAAAAAATTAAATCACAAATACACTTAATTTTGCCTCCATTTAATTCCTAGCAGTGCTGAGAGGGCCACAAATCCTGTGTACCTACTCTATGTGACACTGATTAGTATATTTGTGTAATTTTCTATTATCACAGATCAAGATCCAGATTTCTCAAAGGTCCGGTCACACTTTCAATAGTGTGTCAACAACAGAATGGGAGGTGGGGGACTCACTGCAGCGGGGTATGCTGCAAAAGTCCCATCGTTTGGCCTCGCTGGTTGTGAAGCACCAGGGTCTGGGGTCACCATCCGGATTCCTGCAGTAGTTCTCCTCCAGGTACTTCTCTGGAAGACTGGGGGAGCGGGGGGTTGGGGGGGCGGGAGAGATGGAAAAAAGACATTAGCTTTCGTTCTATGCTGTATTAAGCTTGAGAAAATGTGATTATCCCATAACAAGAGGTGACAAGAGGTATTGCATGACGCTCAAAGTGTAATATTTCCCCCACCAAATGTTGGTATTTGCCAGGGTTCAAATTCTGAGCAGGACATACATGTTAAGGATTGTAGCTTTAAAGGCTTCCTGAAAACAAGTGACAAGACATGGAGACCACTGGACAACATAGATGAGTGGTTCTCAAAGGGACCCTCTGGGTTCCTTGAGGGAGTTCAAAATGGACCCTTACTGGTCTGTAACTCTACATTACTGACCAGACTTATGGGGGTCCTTAAAACAAAACAAATTTGAGAACCACTGACATAGATAAATTGTGTGTGGTGTATTTATTACGCGCTGGGGATGTAGCCATGGTTGTGTGGTTTCTGCGCGTCCCAGCGCTGGCAGGTGAAGCCATTCTCTGTGGTGGCGATCTTCCCTCTGTAGTCCTCTCCACTGCAGTGCATGCACTCCTCTGTCCAACAGCAAACAACACAGAGTTTGTCAGCCAACCATCCATCCATCCATCCATCCACCCATCGATCAATTCCTTCATCTATCCATTAATTGCTTCCCTCCATTCATGCATCCATCGATCCATTCATCCCTTCATCCATCCATCCATCCATTCTCAGTCACTTATCCATCTTACGGCTGCAGTTTTCTACGTTGCAGGGCTCCCAGCGTGTGCTGGGGTCCGTAGTGTGGCACCAGGGACCCTTGCTGTCCGAGTCTGGGTTCCTACAGAAGTTGGAGTCCAGGTCTGCCCTGGGATGAGTCTGAGGGGTGATGCTGCAGGCAGCACGCACATCACACAGAACACAAGGTGAGATATTATGCAGTATGAGATGATTCCATATGAGTTTAGATTAGATATGACTTGGTATGACTATACTGTATGATGTACTGTAGAAGGATTAGAAATGATGTGACGTGTCATGTGATAATGTGTCATGTTGATATGATATATGATATATGATATGATATGATATGATATGATATGGCTAAATAGGTAGAGCGGGCGCTTGTCATGTTTGTACATAAACTATTAATACTACTACTTGGGAATCGAAAGGTTCCCCGTTCGAGCCCCAGCTGCGATTAAATGTAATGCAAAATAAAAGAGACAAGGTGAAATGAGAGGAAAACCTATGTGGGTGTGGGAATTTCTCAGCCCATCTCTGGCAAGTCTTTCCCGATTCCGTTCTAGACTTTGTGCCTCTATAATCTGTTCCTATTCCATTCACACACTCCAACAGGAATCCTAGACAAGATAGATAAAAGATAAGTTCAACAAATCTATGAAATAACAGCCTCAGTGCCAGTGTAAGTGTAATTTATTTTAATCTGTGTTTTTGTCTAGCAACACAGCCATGTGACAACAAAGTAGCCCTTCTCACAGTCTTTTTACTCCCCCCCCCCCCCCCAAAAAAAAAAGAGAAAAAAAGAATACAAATAAATAGATAAAATTAATGAATGAATGAACAAACGAATAAATAAATAAATAAATAAATAAATAAATAAATAAATAGACAGACAGACAGACAGACAGACAGACAGACAGACAGACAGACAGACAGACAGACAGACAGACAGACAGACAGACAGACAGACAGACAGACAGACAGACAGACAGACAGACAGACAGACAGACAGACAGACAGAGAAGAGGAACCTACCTTTTTTTTCATACAGAGCTGTGCTGCTCTTGCGTATAACAGTCTCTACTTTGGAGTTAGCTTCTGCTGTCCAACATTCCTGTTCTTTCTCTATGTACATGAATGACCTGAAAAATACAACAGTAATTGTTATGGAGACAGCAGCTGCTGTCAGTTTGAACCTTTCATGAACCGTTGTCTGCCAGCCTGTTTAAGCATAAAATGTGAACTTTACATGCAACTTTACAATGAAATCCTACTTGCACGTGAAGGCTGTTTCATCATTACACTTGACAGCACACTCTGCTACAGTGTTCACCGAGTATTCCCTCTTATGCAATGAGAGGATCCATGCCCCATCTGTCTTGGCATAATCGTCCACATTACCACCGACTGGAAGAACAGAAAAGAAAAACATATAACTGTTTATCTGTTTTATCTATCAATAAAGAAAGAGTGACAGTGATCAGTGATAGTTGCAGTTTGGATGATCTGTCTGTGAAATGATTCAGATAAGAGTGTGTTATGGTGATGAAATATTCATATAACAATTTACGAATTTAGATTTAGAATAATACATTAAAATAGAGACATATAGAGTCTGCACACTGGATCATGCTCCCACAATAACTTTAATGGATTATCACCAAGGTGATGTTTTGAGCGTCTGCTATATTCATATACAGTACCAGTGAGAGAATAAAGGGTGCTGTAGTTTACTTATCCTGTGAAAAAAATCCTGTTTTGATGGTTGCAACACTGACCAGGCTATTGACAGATGAGTCATTTGTGGACATACAAAACTACAAGACATTGTTGAAAAACACTGAGGTGGTTTAATGTTAGTTAAGTTGGAGGACAATTATACACAATAGTGGCGATTCAGGAAGAAATGTCAGGAAAAATTATAGGAACCGTAAATTAAGTCATAAGTTGGTAACCCTGACAGTTCTCTCGCAAATAAAGCATGGTGTAATACGAAAAATAGCAAAACAACTTTAGATTACTTAATCATCAACAAATGATCAAAATTTAACCAAGGGCCTATTTCAATAGCAGATTAATATTAATTAAAACAAAATGTACCTGAAATAATTGTTTTACTGGAAATATACCATTACATATTAGGCTACTGATGTTGATTTAAAGAAGACAGAAATGAAAAGAATAGTAGTGGTGTTACACAATTTACCTCACTGGTAAAATGGATGATAGAGAGACAGAGAGTAGAGTTAATATTAATCAAAATATCATTTGCTACTGCATAACCTTAGCCTTTTGAAGTTACTGTATGAGAACAGTTACCTTTATAACAAATATACATACATTTTAGGAGAAGACTGCAAATATCAATTTACATTTAACATTTTAAATTGAGTGAACTAGATGGAAATAAGACCAATGCTTACATAAAACCCCTCAGTAACTTCTGCCAAGAAGGCCTACCACTGCTGTTCCGTATTTAGTTTCACTTACACATTTGAATAATTGTGATAAATGGCTCCTATACAATGGACACACTCTAAGCCTCTGCCATGTGTAACCTGGTAAATCACCCTCAGAATTAATCAAATGTGTTTTCTGAAAAAAGCTCAAATAATTCAGATGCCATTGCTTTTTCCCAGTACAGTATATCTTACCTGTACAGATGACCGTTGCCACGAGGAAAGTTTTTTTGTACAGATCCATGGTGAGAACTCTCACTAAAAGTGCATAACCGACTAACTCACTGTACCTTATTGGGGTCCTTTCACCCAAGGCAGTAAGACAAAAACATCTCAATCATTGGTCAATCATTAGCTTGACAAGGACAGTTTAGGTCAAAAACTGTTTGCCTGTGGGTGGATTTAGTACACAGTGGGGTGAGTCTCAGTACATCAAAGTACAGCATTTCCATGTCTCATTGAATATCTTTGATCTGAACTTATCTGATACATACACTAGCACTATGCTTTTCAGATCCTTTCATCATAATGACAATATGTATTTGTATACTGCTGGTGTCTTCCATTCGTACCCACAACACAATGGATTACGGACATGAGCTTTGACCCTTTCAATATCATGTGGCCTTTTGTGTTCTGTTATCGTTGTACCAATTCAATATCCAGTCCACACAGATTCACATAGCAGTGTCTTTTATGAGACTAATGACTTGATATTTAGAACAGCTAAATTGTAGTATTTTACAGTATGTATTAAAACACCATGTGAAGCAAGGAACCATTCTCGTTATGCATTCGAATGCATTAATTAAGTGAAGGTGAGGGCCGCCAGTTGCCCATGTATGGTATAGATGAGTGATTCACCACATGTGTGTAGGCTACTGGGTCAAGCAGATAAAGATCATAATTCATGACAGCTACTGGGTGACTGAATTGTTTCAGCTGTATAGGTGCTGTATTGTTCCAAGGGGCAAATTAGTGGAGGTAATTTGTAAGCAAATAGATTAAGTTATTTGTATACCTTAATGTTCTGCATTTCCTTCCATGATGCCTTTAGTAGTGCCTTACAATGTGTGTTACATTTACCCATCAGCAAATGTAACCAAGTAAGTCAACCTACGTTACCTGCTCATCAGGGGCAATTAATGATTCGAGTGTCTTGCTCAAGGACACTTCAAGCCAGGAGGAGCAGAGAACTTCCGGTGACCAGACAACCAGTCTACCTGCTGTTCTATCCTGCTGTTCTATCATGCCCAACGGTGCCGGAGATTAGCTGCTCACAGACGGACTGACACACGCACGCGCGCACGGACGGACGGACAGGGTGCAAAACATAGTCTCCATGATCTACGCAATCGATTTATCTGATTAACCACTTAACCCTGACTGTATTGTACTTCATTGTACTATGGCGGCATACAAAAATAGTGAATATAGGCAAGCCGATATACAATTTTGGTGTAGCATTTTATTCTGCAGATGTTTCTCTTGAAGCCATTCAGCCACCATGTGTCACCTTCTGGCTCTGTACACAGAAATGTTATTTGCATTTGAAAAAGGAAAATAAGCCATCATATTGGAGTGACATAATCCTTCCTAATAAAGGTTAATCCACAGATGAGCCCTAAAACATACAATGAACAGTACATGTGTTTTTTTTCTTTATTTTTTTTGTGGTTACAATGTAGCCCAGTGTTTCTCAAACCTTTTAATTTCAAGAACCCCCATAACCTTTGAGAGTATACAAAGTGTACAATTGTAACAATTTGGAACCCCCTCAAGAAACCCTGAGGCTCCCTGGACCCTACTTTGAGAAACATTAGTGTAGCCTAATCTTAGCAAATGAAATCGAGATTACAACAATATATTTCTATATCTCAACAAACAAGAAAGTAACTGATGATAATTAACATTACAGATAACAAAATGGATTAAGTTGCTATGAAAAGAATATGTGAAATGTTATACGGTATATATTATATTATATATGTTTGTGCTCTCATTAAATCATCCACACAAGTGCACATCTTGGCAAGGTCTCACTTGCGAAATAAGGTCTTGAACCTCAATGGATAAGTAAAGGTTACATACATGCCTTCCCATTTTTTTCTATGGAAATAACATTACGATTGGAACTATGCACGAAAACTAATTTCACCCACTTTTTTACTTCTGTAAACCTGTGATGTGACAATAAAGCTGATTCTGATTCTGTGAACTATTAAGCTATAAAACTATAAAACTACAGAGCCAAAGCATCAGATGTAAAATACTCAGGTGAGGTATGCTCAGGTGAGGTATGCTGGCAGAGTCAGTCACTCGCTCCTCCAGTTGGTCCTGCATGTTCAGGACAGAAATATTGCCATTGCAGAAATCTGTAGTACAGCACCTTGGTCCATCAATGAAGGTAGACAATGTAATCAGGGGACTAAAGAATGTCAGGTGGAGATTTCTACCCTCACACCAGGATGGAGAAGCACAGCCATGAGCCCTTTGTAGTCTTCCGTCCGGGACAATCACTACAGATTACACACAAAAAAGATTGTTTGACATTGGCACTGTCTTTAAACTGTTTTCAGACTTCTATGATGATGCACAACAACTCGCATTCTCTTTTTCAATAATAAATGATTTGTCACCAGTGGTGGAAGAAGTACTCAGATTTTTAACATAAGTAAAAGTAGCAATAGAACAAAGTAGAAATACTCCGTTACAAGTAAAAGGCCTGTATTAAAGATTTTGAGTAAAAGTGCAAAAGTGTTGGCACCATATTATACTAAGAGTGCAAAGTGGAATTACTTCCATTTGTAAAATACTTATCAAACGTGTTCAAAAATAGCAGATCTACTTGTGAGCTTGTAGATCGGCTATTTTCGAATAGCTGAAGTATAGGGCTTAATGGTTAATGTATTCAGAGATGTAGTGGAGTAGAAGTATTGAGAAATGGATATGCTCAAGTAAAGTAAAAGTACCTCAAAATTGTACAGTTACTCGAGTAAATGATTACTTTCCACCACTGCTTACTTCCTCAAAGTCTTGTACATTGTTTTTGATATCTCCATCATTATTATATTTAATGATTCCATAATGCAGATGTTATTAGAGTCCTGTGTGTTCTTTAATCGTATTTTATTGTGCACCATGGCTAGCTGTTTCTATACATCATAAACTGAACAGAAGTATATTTCTAGGATATCATATTCCAATATACATTTGAATGCATTTTGCTTGGCTGCACTTAGTAACGTATGCATATACAAATTCTCATGCTCATATATCTGGTATAAAAAGTCTCAATATTAGGACTCACAAGTTGCATTTACACATCGGGTCCTCCTTCCACGGCATAGGTTTATTCTGTGACATACTGTGTCAAAAGGGCTTGTGCAGGTGAAGCACCTCAACCCGTTTGGTGTAATCGTCTGGACAACCTCAGGAACTGAAATGAAGCAGTAAATGAAACCATATAGTTAAGCATTTAATAGTGTTGCAAATTTAAAATGTGTCCCAGCTTCACTTTAAAATGATACATTTTCATCAATACTATTCATTCCAAGTTTAGATCAGGGATTACCTGACAGTTGGTGTGGTTTAACTTACAAAATGACTGCGTTTTTGAGGTGTAGAATAATTAGTGAACCGTTTTTTCAAGAGCATAAAACCTATTTTAAGATCGAAATAATGTATCCTACTAAATTAACATTAGATTTGTGTAGAAAATTATGTGTAGTCAGAAATTGACTAAATCCTAAGTTTAAAATTAACCTAAACTGTGTCACACGATTTAAATTAAATCCCAATTTGATCAAACAAAATGGAATGATTAAAAGCTAGATGAATATGAATACATTTAAAGTGGAATCTAGTACCCATAGACCTAGTTTTAGTATTTACAACTAACTCTGATCACAAATGAAAACATTGGTATGAAGATATGAGAATTATACAAAACAACAGCTTTTAGACTAAACCAATTAGAATGATGTAATACACATTGTGTTGTAAATATTTTACATACCGGGAAAGGCCTTGTCGTTACAGCCTGATGTGTTGCAACAGATTCCTGCTAAATTGCCATTTCCTGGCCCAAAGTTTGTGTGTAGAGTTGGAAAATCTTCGTTGATCTTATTGTTTCCACACCTGTCAATGGACATACACTGTCTGCGGACAATCCTGGGACCGACCGTTGCTACAAAAAAATAAAGCCACAATATAATGATCATGAAGAAAAACGTCATAATTTTATTATACAGAAATCTTATTGAGAAGAAAATAAGTAAGGATAATTCCTTTTAACAGGACGTTCATGAAAGTCCTTGCGGGCTTGTTTCCAATGAGGGCCTGTGAGCAATTAGGGGTTAAGAGTCTTGCTCAGGGACAAATTTCATTTCATCGACACATATGCTGGCGTGGCCTGGAATCGTACCTGGGGCAACCTGGGGCCTGTTCCTCAAAAGGTGAATTAGAGCTAAAGCCTGTTTTTACCACCTATCCTGGCTTAATTTAGCCAGGATTAGAGCTGAATCGGTTCCACAAAAGCTGAATTATCTTGAAGATTAGTTTAGCCAGTTCACCCTGGCTAAGTTTAGCCTTATCCGATTCCACAAAAGAGAATTGAAGCAAGCCCACCTTAGTTACCATGGCAATTTAGCTGTGAAGTTAGCCTGGTCAGGAGCAGGCTAACAGCCAAGCTTACTTAATCCAGTGTCTTTGTTCTTCAAGTTTTTCCACAGTTAATTCAACACATGTGTTTGTATATGGACTCATTTGAATGACCCTGCATTCAAATAAAATGAAATCAATACAATAAGATATAATCAATGTAATTATATAATTATATATATATATATATATATATATATATATATATATATATATATATATATATATATATATATATATATATATATATATATATATATATATATATATATATATATATATATATATATATATATATTTTATTTCTTGTCCACCTTTGGAGTTACATCATGATGGCAAGGTAACTACACAACCCAAATTTCTACCAAAGTGGTCTTGCAAATGTGGGGTTATTGTGTGTCTCGTCCCCCGCTCATCCCGTCGCGGTCAACCCCCCCGTCCCCCCCCCCTCCCGTCCCGCCCCGTCCCGTCCCGCCCTGTCCCGTCCCGTCCGTACGTCCTGTTGCCCGTCCGTCGCAAACACACACACACACACACACACACACACACACACACACACACACACACACACACTCTGTGTGTGCTTGCAATACTTTGCCACGCTTTCTCCCTGGATCTATTTATTGCGGTCGCGTTTCCTTTTCTGTTGATAACATGTTTCACTTCCTCATATGCTTGCATGAGCTGCTGCTGTTCGGCCACAGAGAAAAACGCTGCTCGAGTTTTGTTCCCCGCTGCCATTAAGCTAGTAAAACTGGAACTTCTTCCATCTGGCTAGAATTAAACAAGGAACTTACCACAACCGAAAAAAAATTCTACCTGTGTGCCACCTACATCCCCCCAATTGAATCCCCTTACTTTACAGAGGACTTTTTCCCCACACTAGAAGAGGATATCAGCCGTTTCCAGGCACACGGTCACATTGTAATTTGTGGAGACCTAAATGCCAGAACAGGACAAGGGCCTGACACCCTCAACACACAGGGAAACAAACACTTACCAGGAGGGGGAAACATCAGCTCCCCAACATGTCCCCCGAGATACAATCACGACAAAACAACAAACAAACATGGGTCACAACTGCTACAGCTCTGTCGCTCACTGGGTCTGTACATCGTTAACGGTAGACTCCGAGGGGACTCCTTCGGTAGATATACATACAGCTCATCCCTGGGAAACAGCACGGTAGATTACTTTATCACGGACATAAACCTGGCATCGCTCAGAGCTTTCACAGTCAGCCCGCAAACACCCCTGTCAGACCACAACAGAACCACAGCCTATCTAAACAGATCAACACACAGACACAAAGAGCAAACGCCAAACAAACTACATAATATAAGAAAACATTACAAATGGAATGAACATAGCACAGAAGCTTTCCAAAATGCTGTTAGGCAAAAACAAGTCCAATCACAACTGGATCAGTTCCTAGAAAAAACCTTTGAAGAAAACAGTGAAAGTGTAAACAGGGCAGTAGAAGGCCTCAATCATATATTTGAACTAACAGCCTCACTAGCAAACCTAAAAGTATCAAACAGGAACGCCAGAAAAAATGTTGAGAATGACAAATGGTACGATAATGACTGCAGCAATCTCAGGAAAAAATTAAGGAAACTATCAAACCAAAAACACAGAGACCCAGACAACAACCACAACACACGTCTCCAATATGGGGAAACACTGAAACAATACAAGAAAACAGTAAGAGAAAAAATAGATCAACATGTTAGAAACCAACTGCAAGATATCGAGGATTCCATACAGACAAACAACTTCTGGGAAAACTGGAACAGACTTAATAAGCTAAAACAGGACGAACTACCCATCCAAAATGGAGATATATGGGTGAACCATTTTTCTAGCCTCTTTGGCCCAATCGAGAAGAACAAAGAGCAAAAACAAATAAAAGATAAACTACAAAACCTAGAGTCAGCCGTAAAAGACTACCAGAAACCACTAGATTCCCAAATCAACCTAAAAGAACTACAAGACAAAATAAAAACACTTAAAACCAAGAAGGCCTGTGGGGCAGACGGTATTCTAAATGAAATGATAAAATTCACTGACCTCAAATTCCAAATGGCCATACTAAAACTCCTAAATATCGTGCTCAGCTCTGGGATCTTCCTCAGCACATGGAATCAAGGGCTGATAACGCCACTCCACAAAAGTGGAGACAAATATGACCCAAATAACTACCGCGGGATCTGTGTAAACAGCAACCTCGGAAAGATCCTCTGCATGATCCTCAACCACAGAATTCTAAACTTCCTCACAGAAAGCAATGTCCTAAGCAAATCACAAATTGTCTTTCTACCAAAATATCGCACAACAGACCACATTTACACTCTAAACACCCTAATTGACAACCAATTAAACAAAAACAAAAGCCAATTATTCTCCTGCTTTGTCGACTTCAAAAAAGCATTCGATTCAATTTGGCATGAGGGTCTGATGTACAAACTGTTAGAGAGTGGCATCGGGGGGAAAACCTATGACATCATAAAATCAATGTACACTAACAACAAATGCGCAGTTAAAATAGGCGAAAAGCACACAGACTTTTTCCCCCAAAGCCGAGGAGTTAGACAGGGATGCAGCCTGAGTCCAACACTCTTCAACATATATACTGTATAAACGAATTAGCAAAAACGTTAGAACAGTCCACAGCTCCAGACATCCCTCTTGGCAAACACAGAAATCAAATGCTTACTTTTTGCAGATGACCTGCTGCTGCTGTCTGCAACCAAGGAAGGACTACAGCAGCAACTTGATCTCCTACACAAATTCTCCCAGACATGGGCCCTGACAGTGAACCTAACTAAGACTAAAATCATGATATTTCAAAAAAGATCCAGCCGCCAAAACCATCAATTTTTCCTAAATACAATCCCACTAGAACAAACAAAAAACTATACCTACCTTGGCCTAAACATCAGCAGCACAGGGAACTACAACCAAGCTGTAAAGGACCTGAGAGACAAGGCAAGAAGGGCATTCTATGCTATCAAAAGAAACATCAAAATAGACATCCCAATTAAAACCTGGCTTAAAATACTGGACTCTGTGATAGAACCAATTTCCCTCTATGGTTGTGAGATCTGGGGACCATTAGCAAACCATGACCTTGAAAAATGGGATAAACACCAAACCGAGACCCTACACACAGAATTCTGCAAATCCATTCTCCGTACCCAGCGAAAAACACCAAATAATGCATGCAGGGCAGAATTAGGACGATACCCACTCATAATCAAAATAAAAAGGGGAGCACTTAAGTTCAACAACCACCTAAAAGAAAGCGACCTAGATGCACTCCATAACAAGGCACTCACACACAGCGAAACTCTAGAGAGATGCACCCTCAGCCAGCTGGCCCTGGAACTCCGGGCACAAACACAAACATAGCCACGTGATAGAAAACCCATTGGACTAAACCAAATTATAAAACAGCAAAAGGAAAACTACCTGACACACTGGAAAGAAGCAACACAAAAGCAGAGTAAACTAGAATGCTATCTGGCCCTAAACAGAGAATACGCAGTGGCAGAATACCTCATGCCAATAAAGCCCTTTGAATTGAATTGAATTGAATTGATTGGTCAAGTTCAAGGAATCTGCGCTCGAGTTCATGGTCTTTTATAGAAATACGTCGCCGGCGAATCGCTGCCCATTCAGCCTGGCTTCATTATCCTGGCTGGACACAGCCTGGCTTGACATAGCCTAGCTCGACAAAGTCGCTCCTTTTCAGCCTGGCTTGGCGTTCGAGGAACGGAATAAACGAGGCTTTTCGGACCCGACTTTGTCAAGCCTGGGTTTGGCTTAAGGCCAGGCTTATTTAATTCACCTTTCGAGGAACAGGCCCCAGGGCTTCTGGCTCCCTAGGTGGGCTCACTAACCACTCAGCTATGGCCGCCCATACATACAGTTATGTAAAGTAGCAGAAATAAAGAAAGTTGAATATTACACTCTAGAGTAGATGATAGGCAGACTTGATCCTCGCCAGTGCAGTTTCGCAGCTCTACCTTGGTGCACTGAATATCTACCTCTTCGACGCAAGTGAAACACTGAAGGTCTGTTGTAACAGCTTCAGCTGAATTAAGGAAAATATAAACAGATTCATTATATGTACATGACATAAAAAACATGAACTCCTTAGTGTAATTGTTAACCACATGAACCTAATTTAGGTTCTGAGAAAATAGATTTAGCAAAAATAGATCTACAAGCTCACAAGCATTTAGATCGGATATTTTGGTTATTAACTTACAACAAGTATACAAGTATATATTGTTTAAGTGGTAAAAATGTCATACTTACTCATAGCATAAGTTGTTATACATTTTGTCCAACTTAGTCTCAAGTAAATATTTTAAATTTAACAAACAAATAAATAAAACTGTCAAGTCAAATGTTAGGCTGATGCCTCTGAGTGTGAGTGGACATACCTGCATAGATGAGGCTCCATGTGACACACAAGGTCCAAATCAGATGCATTGTGGTGAATACGTGCCTGCGTGTGGGCATGTAGGCTACATATATAAGCTTGTTTTGTTATGTTACTTGTTTGAAAAAACTGGATGTTTTCCAAAGTCAACTGAGATTACAAAATAACATAGTTGTCATTGGCAGAGAGGAAAAACTATACAGTTTTCAAGTCTGACACTGATCAGTGTTGTAGTTTTCCAAAATCAACTGTAAAGGAATGCACCTTCATAGCCCTGAAACATGACTGTCATAACATGGGGCCACTTGTTCCTGAAAATGTTACATTTACAGCTAAACGTGGGGGGGGGGGGGGCAGCACTTTATATTTGAAATCTGAACGTTTATGTAGATGTACTGGTTGTAAATGTAAAATGAAGGTAGCGTCATGTGAACCATGGCTAGCACCTTAATTGCATTCTCATGTTTTGTTGTGGTTGAGCTCGGGTGTAACACTACCTATGCAATACCCCTACACAGGCCCTAATAGAGACATGCAGTGATGTGAAATAGTTAGACCCCATGAAAACCTTCAACATAGAGTTATGTAATCCTCGTTTCAACAGTACTGACCATACAAGTTTATTTCAATGAATAACAGTGACTTTGCAATATAGGAATAGGAAACATGGTTTCCCCAAGGTTCAATAATTGGTGTTGGCTTCTTTGGCAGATGAAAAAACCACACCATATGATAAAGTTGTTTATTGAAAAGATTGAAAGAGGGAGTGAGATATTGAGAGAGAGAGAGAGAGAGAGAGAGAGAGAGAGATTTTTATCCAGCATTCAGTATATTACATTTCCTTTAACACAATATAATGCCCTTAATGTCAAATGTTTGTGTGAATGTTATATGTGTTTTAAATTTGAAATTTCCAGTGAACTAAGGTTGACGTGTGCCTGTCTCCCCGTGACCCAAACTAGTGAAAATAGCTTTTAGCTCACAACACGTCGCATCGCGAACGTAAGCTTGTAGATCGGCTATTTTCAATACCTCTTAAACATTTGTTTTCGCATTTATATAATTTCTTAGAATTGTTATTTATGAAATTATTTTGAATTATTTTATTTTGATATTCATGAAAAAATAAAAGATTTTCATTGTTTTTAAATGTAGGAAATGAAAAAAATAAAGGGAATATTTACTCACGACCCATAAAAATGGACCCGCGACCCACAAATGAGTCCCGACCCACTGTTTGGGAACCACTGATCTACAGTATGTCCATTGTCAAAACGTACTGTACTGGGGACAGTTTTCTTTTTTTTCTTCTTCTCTTTTTGGAGTGGTTATAATGTAGCCAATGTTTCAAAAAAATTTACATTTCAAGGATCCCTGATAACTCTGAGAGAATGAAACCAAATGGATGCATACTGGTTCACTGGTACACTCTCAGCGTTACAGACCCGCAAGGGTCCATTTGGAACCCCCCCAAGGGACCCTGGCCTGAGGGTCCCTGGGCCCCACTTTGAGAACCATTAATGTAGCCTGTTCTTAGCAAATGAAAATGAAACTAATATTACGACAATACATTTCTATCTCACAACAAACAAGAAAGTAACTGATTGATAATTAGCATTAAGCTGCTAAGAAAAAAGATAATGTTTCCGGGCTCACTCATTTAAATTATTAAATATTTGTGCTCTCATTAAATCATCCACACAAATGCACATCTGACTTGCAAATGAGAGACACAATGTGCCTCCCCTGGTTAAATACAGGTTACATGCCCGGTGATCGGCGGTGAACAATTAGAGTGTAAAACTACAGATTGATTGATTGATTGAATATTTTATTAGGCAAAAAAAATGTAAAACAGCACAGTTACATTTAAAATACTTTGTCTAACAGGTCCGTTCATAAAAGTCCTTGCGGACTTGTTTCCAATGAGGGCCTTGGTATTCAATTCATAGGCATATATAGTGGCACCACGGTTCAAATATCATTACAAAAAAACAGCAAAAAAATAACACTACGTACAACAACAAAATAAAAAAAGGGGAAAAAATATGTACAAGAACAGGGCGGGGGGAGGGTCTGCTGTCTAACGGGAAAATGGTACTACCTCCTCTTTTGGCCTCCTGAAAGGTGATTTTTTAAGGCTCTTTTAAATGAGCCCAGCGAACTGCATTTTTTGAGGGATGTTAGACTAGAGTTAGACTATTCCAATCCTGGGTGGCAGTGCTGTTGAAGGAGAATTTGCCCATATTTGTTTTATGGGTGGGTGGTACCAAATTGTTGTTAACGTTCCCTCTGGTATTGTGACTGTGGGTGTCGCCAACCTTTTGGAGGTATTTACTCAGATATGCGGGAATAGAGGGCATATCGGGCAAATTTGCATTTACAATTTTGAAGGGCAGTCCCATTTTTAGTTGTTTAACCCTGTCTTCCACCCTGAGCCAGCCTAGGCTGGCAAAATGGGTGGGAGAAAGGTGGGTCATGGGCCCCAATCCGAGGAGTAGCCGAATCAGTTTGTTTTGGGAGGTTTGAAGCTTAGTCTTCAGTGACACTGAGGTGTTGGAGTACCAGGAGGTGCAAGCATAGTCAAAAAGTGGTTGAATCAGGGCCCCAGAGAGGGTCCTGAGGGCCTGAGGGTTGACAAAAGAGGAAACTCTGCCCATAAATTTGGTTCTCTGGTTTACTCTTTTGACCACCTTTGTAGCCATGCTTTCACCTGTCAGGTATTTGTCAAGGACACAACCCAAATAGGTAATCTCTTCTTTGCTAGAGATAATTGTGTCATCGACTTTGACCTTGAAATAATTTACATCCATCTGTCTGAGGGAATGTTTGGTCCCAAAGAGAATGGATTCAGTTTTCCCAAGGTGTAGTGACAGTTTGTTATCGGTAAGCCAAGTACGGATTTTTGAGAGTTCGGAGCTGAGTGCCTCCTCAACTTGCAACTTGTCCTCTCCCGAGATCAGGAGTGCCGAGTCATCAGCGAACAGGAACAATTTGCAGTTACAGGCAGCATTCATGTCGTTAATGTATAGAAGAAACAGTAACGGCCCTAGAATGCTGCCCTGAGGAACCCCACAGCTCACCGGGAGGGATGAGGACATGGTTCCGTTCCAATGAAATAACATTTGGTTCCAGAGCCAAAGCATCAGTAGTAAAATACTCAGGTGAGGTTTGTTCAGGTGAGGTATGCTGGCAGAGTTCAGGTTCAGGTTCAGGTTCAGTATTTCCGGGCTCAGGACAGAACGGTTGCCATTGCAGAAGTCTGTATCACAGCAGATTGGTCCAGCAATGAAGGTAGACAACGTAAACAGGGGACTGAAGAACGTCAGGTGGAGATTTCTACCCTCACACCAGGATGGAGAGACACAGCCAATAGCCCTTTGAATTTTTGCGGGCGGGATAATCACTGCAGAATACACACAAAAAAGATTGGTTGACATTAGCACAGTTTTTAATCAAACTTTACACATTGTCCATTTGATGATGCACAACAACTGGCATTCTATTTTTCGATAATAAATGATCTATTAACAGCGGTGGACGAAGTACTCAGATTTTTTACTTTTACAAGTAGGAATACTCTGTTAAAGTAAAAGGCCTGTATTAAAGATTTTACTTGAGTAAAAGTACAAAAGTATTGGCATCTAATTATACTTACAGTAGCAGAGTAAAAGTACTTAAATGTGTAAAATACTTGTCAAACATGTTCGAAAATAGCAGATCTACTCTACTTGTGAGTTTGTATTTGCTATTTTCAAAGAGCCGAAATAGGTTATAGGGCTTAATGGATAATGTATGTTATGTAATAATCTATATCTGCACAGAGACTTGTTACTAAAGTTTTCAAATAATTGTACAGGAGTAAAATATAGTCCACCACATATTTACCTCTGAGATGTACTGGAGTAGAATTATGAAGTATTGAAGTAAAAGTACCTCGAAATTGTACTTAAGTACAGTACTTGAGTAAATATACTTAGTTACTTCCTAGAAGTCTTAGATAGTTTTTGTCTCCTTCATTAGTGACCCAATCCAATTATTTGTACCACATGGTAATTTTTCAGCTTTTTACAGATTATGAAAGCAGCCTACAGAATGTAAGATTTCAAATGATGCGTCATTCAAATGTATCAAATCCAGTTTTAAGTGGTATGGGCAAATGTCACGTCTGTGACGAAACCCAAGACAAACAATGTCAAGTTTTTTGGAGAATTCGCACGGACTTGACGTAACATGTCACATTTTTGGACAATTCGCACGTCCGTCAACATTACAAACGCAGGTGAGACATTGAGAGACAGCGGAGACATTAGCCACATTTTATATAAGGATAGATTTAGACTATTAAGGGAGCCTAAAACGGTAACCTTTAATTAATGAGAAACTTTAACACAACATTCAAACTGTGTTAATATGGAAAAGAACACAAAACACATAAAGAAAATCTAACATGGGATTTAAGCTAGGATGACTGACTTGTACCCCTTAATGCCAGACCTGGACATAAATTTAAAGAGTCCATAATGCAGATGTCATTAGAGTCCTGTGTGTAACAGAGGCTTTCACGTTGTATAGTTTGTTTTGGTAGCTTTGCCAGCTGACTCATTGTGACATCGCTGGGATGACACAAACATTTTAGCTGACAGTATAAAGAGCACTGCAGTCTCGGAGAACGCCAGATCTAATCGACTAAGATCTCCAACCGTACTCTTCCACAGGATCACAAGACAAGACACAGGACAATATCTTCATGACCATTTCAGTTCAGCGCCTCCTGTGCGAGCCATGGGTGTCTTGCCTTAGGGGTGGGCGATATGGCAAAAATATTATATCCTGATTTTTTTTCAGCCAGAATCACGATCCACGATTTGATCACGATTCCTTTCTCAAGTTGTTTTTTTTAGGATTATTATTATGTTATTATGATTATTAATAAGATGTATGATGATGATTCATTATATTTATATGATTATGATTATGTGTATATAGGTGTATGTTCACAGACAGACAGGCTACATATAGATAGATGGATAGATAGATAATCTATTTATTTTTATGCTGCTGATAGATAGATAGATAGATAGATAGATAGATAGATAGATAGATAGATAGATAGATAGATAATCTATTCTTGTTATGCTGCTGCTGATAGATAGATAGATAGATAGATAGATAGATAGATAGATAGATAGATAGATAGATAGATAGATAGATAGATAGATAGATAGATACATAGATAGATAGATAGATAGATAATCTATTCTTGTTATGCTGCTGCTGATAGATAGATAGATAGATAGATAGATAGATAGATAGATAGATAGATAGATAGATAGATAGATAGATAGATTGATTGACAGATAATCTATTTGTTTTTATCCTGCTGTTCTATCATGTGACATTCAGTGTAGGCTGCTCAATGGCCGTGTGGGAAAAATAGTTCCGAGTGAGTATTGTAACTTTAGGACTAACAGCTGATCAACTATTCTGCTGCACTAGATATGCAGGGGACCCCCTAGCTGTTTCACCCGTGTTTGGTTAAAAGTTATGTTGAGTGACGTTCGAACATTGTTGTTGTAAACTTTGCAAATAACCTTAGTTTGCACCGTGTCGGTTTTGGAATATCCAAACCGATTCCGTAGTTGTTGAATTATTTAGGGAACAACTCCTCCGTCTGTCTGTCTGTCTGTCTGTCTGTCTGTCTGTCTGTCTGTCTGTCTGTCCAGTGCTTGCTACTGCGCTGCTAAGAACAGCTTGCTAAAACAGAGAGGGACCGGTCCCTCCCTTACTTGTGAGATGATTTGGATGATTTGGATGATTCTCGGATAACAACAGAAACTCCTTGAACAAAGTCTAATGCGTCAGCGACTAGTCTTACTTCACTCGAGACGTAGAAAGATGTCTTTGATGTAGCAGTAGTATACAACCCTCGTAGACGTATTTATGATTCTGACGTCTTCAATCTACGAGAGTTGTAGGGTTGACGCCCCATGGAGACCTGGACTTTCTGCACTATGCCCCGTAGACACTCCAAACATGTACAAATGTGAAAATAAAGTTGCTTAACCCCAAGCCCCAAATGTTAACTGGCTCTACGGGGTAGTAGTTTAATGTAATAATCCATATCTTTCAATAAAGAAGTGTTTTAATGCCGTCTGTGGCCGATTCTGTCGGAAGTTCCCAATGGGCGGTAGTGACGGGTAGTGACGGGGCGCATCCGGTGGAACCCGGAATTACACTAAATGTAAACAGGAAGTAAACAAGGGTGAAAAAATGGCGTTCGGCCACAGACGGCATTAAAACACTTCTTCATTGAAAGATATGGATTATTACATTAAACTACTACCCCGTAGAGCCAGTTAACATTTGGGGCTTGGGGTTAAGCACCTTTATTTTCACATTTGTACATGTTTGGAGTGTCTACGGGGCATAGTGCAGAAAGTCCAGGTCTCCATGGGGCGTGAACCCTACAACTCTCGTAGATTGAAGACGTCAGAATCATAAATACGTCTACGAGGGTTGTATACTACAGCTATCTTTGATGCATGAAAACAGTGTTGTTGATCTGCTGTTGAGTCACGTGCATTGTAGAATCCGAGAAACATGTTGTGTGCCGTCAAACTTGAATCCACAAACTGTAAACAGCATGAGAATTGCTCACTTGTACTGATGTCCGTCGTTCCATCAGCTTTAAGTCCAAAGAATGAACACTTCTGAGCCTCAGATGCAATCTTGCGTTGTATCGCATGTGCAAACATTTCAATTATCTCGTTTTGTATCGTGTCTGATATCCAATTGTCTCTATGTGAAAGCCATTCTCTTGCTTTTGGTAAAGAATGTGTTCTCTCCATCATAAGTTGCCAAAGTGCGCCATCGCGGTGACTGTGCCCTCTGAGTGGCATTCCCTGACGACCCAGGTATTTAATGGATCTAAATAAAAGTTCCAACACTGTCCTGGCAGTCTGTTGATCTCTGGCTAAAACTTCGCAAAGCAAAGCATTGATAGGAGTTTGTTTGAGCAAAGCTAATGCACGGATTGAATCCGAATGCAACTCTGACAACTCGTGATGACCAAACTTTTCCCTTGCCTTTTCCCAGTTGTTAAATCCTCCCTTAGTGAACGAACTGCCACCACCGTCATGCAATAATCCCTTGGTCACTGCTTTGTTGCAAATAAAGCAAAGCCCACAGTCTGTTTCTTCGATATAATGCAACCACTGCCATTTCTCAAACCAGCTTCTTGAAATGTTCTCTCATAGGTCTCCTTGCCAAACTTTCTTCCAGGAAACGTAATGTTTAAGGGCTCGTCATGCTCGGAAGTGCCAACAACATTGTTTTGTTGTTTATGCCCAGACCTCAAAACCGTGTCTGCGTTATTAGTAGGCCTCGTAGAAGTCTCTGGCTCTGCTGAACTTTCTGGCTGTGATTCATTGTCCGTATCTGTTGTGTTGTTGTTTTTAGTTTTCTTTAAACCACTTGGTCCAGGTGAAAAAAATCGGATATGCGTTTCTGCTGATTCGCCATGGTGTTTACTGACAGTATGTGAGAGGCTGTCTGTTAGAATCATTGCCCCTTCCGTATTGAACTTTGAGTGACCCGGTAGCAAGGTGACCACGTGATTAGTAAAAACAACACCTTTTTAAAAATATTTTTTTATTTACAAAAAAAAAAGGACAAAATATAATTCTTCTTCCCACCATAGCCCCATAGTTCCCACGCCACTGGAAACGTGCGTGAGCAAAAAGAACAGATCTTCAAGCTAACAACGCCTCGAGTCGCGACACGTTGTTAGCTTGTACATCTGTTCTTTTTGGCGAATGACACCGCCGTACTACAGAAGTATAAATTAAGATATAGAACTGCAACTCATAGAATGTATGATCTCTCTGAAAAGGCAGATCGTGGAGACATTGAAATTGTTCACCGTTTATTATCTCGCACACCCTTACTTACAACCCAGATAACCTGTATCGTACAGTATCGACAATATCGGCCTTTAAAAATGCTGTATCGAACCAATATCAAAACAATATATACTGGCTTTAGACAACCTTTTTATTGTATTATATTTATATTTGAATGTGAAGCTGAAAACGCTTTTGTGAAGATGAAGGCTGACTGTTTCTTTTTAAGTCTGCATCTGCACCCAGAATCACTGGGTCATTACTGTGTAACAGGTGTAAGGTAAACCCAACTGGATCAGGGGCGTAGCCACGGTTGGGCATAGGTAGGCCTGGGCCCACCCATTTTGTTTTTGTGGCCTACACAAAAAATAATAATAGATAACTACTAAAAAATATATATATATATTAAAATGTTTATATCATATTCAGCCATTTTGATAACAGTGTATATATAGGTATCCGAAATCCGTAACAAACCCGCAAAAAAGTTACAAAAACTCGTGGGAAAAAAACGATCTGGGCACGCATGCGTGTGTGCCCACCCGCTCCTGCCTAGGCCCAGCCTATGCTAGCGTTCTGGCTATGCCCCTGATTGCAATTGGTATCGGTTTTGGTATCGGTCGATTTTACCATGCAAGTAATCGGTTGGCATTTCAATATCGTGCATGCATCCCTACTTTACACCGATACTACTTCAGTCTCTGGCACCAAGTTACCGTCAACACCTTTTAGCTGATAATATCATAAACTAGAAAAAATGCTCCTCGGAGCACAGGTCTCCGCCAGGTCAGGTAGGTTATTGTGGCCACCTGGTGGCGCTATAATAGGCCAATGTGAAAAGGGTGCCATTTCTTCCTCGGGCTAGTGGGAATGTGCGTGCATTCATGATTTGAGGCATTTTGTTGCAAAAATGTGTTTTGGTAAATTAGACCTGCTGGTGGCGCTATAACAGGCCAATGTGAAAAGGGTGGCATTTCTTCCTCTGCCTAGTGGGAATGTGCGTGCAAGTTTTCACCGAAATCGCACGCTGTAATCATGATTTGAGACATTTTGTTCAAAACGGACCAATCTTGCAAACTTTGGAAGCCAACCTTAGCCAATCTGGATGGAATATGAAATATCGGACAGATCCGTCTTGATCACATGACTATAGAGATACTGTGTACCGATTTGCGTGATGTTTGGATAAAATCTGTAGGAGTAAATGGGTTTTGCACAAATCGGCCTCCTGGTGGCGCTATAACAGGCCCATGTGAAAGATTTGGAGCAGAGGTTCTGAATTGGCATCCAGGGAGTGTGTGTGCACAGTTTCGCAGCGACCGGGCCAACGGTGTCAGAGATTAGCTGGTAACACATGGACAGGACAGGACACACGGACGGACGGAAGGACGGACGGACGGACGGACAGGGGGTAAAACATACTCTCTCGCCATGCCTTTCGGCCTGGCGGAGACAATTAAACATAAGTGTACATTTCTAGGATATCATACTCCAATATATTATTAGTACGCATTTTGTTTAGCTGTACTTAGTAACATAGGCATGTACAAATACTCATCCATAGTCTCAATATTAGGACTCACCTGTTGCATTTGTACATCGGGTCCTCCCTCCAAAACATTGAAATGTTCTGTGACATGTGAGGTCAGTAGGGCCGTTACAGGTGAAGCACCTCAACCCGTTTCCAGTGACCTGCTGGACATTCTCACCAACTGAAATGAAGCAGTAACTGAAACCACATAGTTTAACATTTCATTGTGTTGCAAATTTAAAATGTGCCCCAGCTTCACTTAATCACTTTAAACATGATACATTTTCATCATTAGGCCTACTATAAATTCCAAGTTTAGATCAGAGATTACCTGACAGTTGGTGTGGTTTAACTTAATACAAATGACTATGGTTAAATACAATTATCTAAAATTATGTGTAGTCAAAGCTGGACTAAATCCTCGTTTTAAAATGAACCTAAACTGTGTTGCATGATTTAAATTAAACCCCAATTTGGTCAAACAAAATGGAATAAATAAATAATAAAAGGTGGAATCTACCCATTTCCTGGTTTTACTACAATTTACAGCTAACTGTGATCCCAAATGAAAGCATTGATACTATGAAGATATGAGAATGATAAAAAATACCAAATTATATATATATTTTAGACTAAAATAATTAGAAGGACGATGAACACAGTGTTGTAAATATTTTACATACCGGGAAAGAGTCTGTCATTACAGGCAGATCTATTGCAACACATTCCTGATAAAATTCCTTGTCCTTGCCCGGTGTTTGTGTGGAGAATTGGAAAAAGTTCATCCATTTTATTGTTTCCACACCTCTCAATTGGTATACACCCTCTGCGGTTAATCCTCGGACCCATCGTTGCTAAAAAAAAAATAAAGCCAAAATATAATGATCTTGAAGGAAAATGTCCTAATTTTATTATACAGAAATGTGAAGCAAATAATAAACAGAAATAAAGAAAGTTGAATATTACACTCTACAGTAGATGCAAGGCAGACTTGATCCGGGCCAGTGCAGTTTCGCAGCTCTACCTTGGGGCACTGAACATCTGTGTCATCTACACAAGTGAAACACTGAAGGTCTGTTGTAACAGCTTCAGCTGAATTAAGGAAAAATATAAAGAGATTCATTTTGACATAATATGGGAATGACATAAAAAACATGAACTCCTATAATTCTTAACCACATGAACCATAGCGTCCCTATTCTGGACATAAGCAAAAATAGACAAACATTCAGAGAAAATATTAACATTTGGCAAAAATAGGTGAACATTTTGCGTTTGAGTGGGGACACGACCATCTTTAGTTCGCTAATAAACACAACACGAGATATCTGTCTAAACACCTGAACGTGGCCAGAGCGCTCTCTCCCCCCCTTATCTCTCTCCTTCACACACACACGCTCATGCAGTCACGCACACGCACACGCACACGCGCACGCACGCACACACACACACACACACACACACACACACACACACACACACACACACACGCACACACACACACACACACACACACACACACACTCAACGTGCAGTGGCTCGGTGCACCCTTTGAGAAACTACAAGCTCACAAAGTGTTGTTTCAGCTCATTCAAGCCTTCTTTCCCGCTAGAAAAAACGCTGCACTATTCAACTCTACAGGCGGGCGTGTGCGTGAGATGAGTAGTCTCGCGTAGCCAGACAACTATTCCACAATCTCTGAATGCTATATAGAGTGTAGCAACTATGCCGGTCGTAACTTCAGCATGGTACAGGACGTAATATTCCATAAACCATATAAATATAATTTATGAATTATTACAATATATAATAATATATTGAAACTTACGTCACTGTAATAGTAACGTTCTTGTCAGACTTGCAATAAATATCCCAATAGTATTACTGTAAACAGAGAATAAGAAATGACACACGCCTTCTTCAGAAATGTATTAAAGTAAATGAATGCACAAAATTGATCCGAAATGCCAGTGCATTTCGTTGTACGTCATAACTATGTGATCTATGTGATCTTTCATTCAACGTTTAATGACAGGCTGTTGCTGTCATCAAAGGTCATGACTTAGACCTATGTAGGTTCCAATTGTAGGCCATATTTTGAGTGAGGCCGGTATGTAACACCAGGCTCTCCGTCAAGATATGTTAACTACTGAAGGGACCATTTAGATAACTTAGAACCAAAAGGGAAGTATTAGTTCACCCACTGAAATGAGGAGGCCCCCACCTTCCTTGGGGGCGGCCCTATGGTTCTCAGTGTAGTTACAATGTACCACACTTAGTTCCAGTGAATGATAGTGACTCATCGTTCGTTCATTGATGACGCATCATCAGTCTTTTTGGGATTCTTATTGCACGTGAAATCGAAAATGCAATTCAGGCATATCTTGCATCATATACATTAGGTTAGGTTTTTTTGTAAATGACTCAAAGCAATGTGGCCTGGATTTGTTTTTGACACACAAACCACATGGTGGGTCCTTTCACTTCACACGGCTGTGGGCCTATTTGTGAAGTTTTACTCCGGAACCTTCTATTAATACATTTGACTGAGTATTTTGAAATCACAATGACTTTAGACTTGTTTAGATATCAAACATGACAGGCTTCAAATTAAATAGAAGGCAGGTGAACATCACAGTGTACTTAAACAGAGAAACATAGTATTTGGGAACCCCAAAGTTCTCCTTAGTGTGGTGGGCCTGGTATTGGAAACAATGTACTTTAAAGTCACAGCACATATCCTGTGAGCAGTTTCATTGGCCTTCAGTGTTTCCCATTGTTCATAGGTTCAATCGCTGAGCCAGTGAAATTAGTCTGTGTGTGCATGTCATAAATAACACTCCCCCATTTACTTCCAAAGAGGGGGGGGAGGCCGGAGACAGAGAGAGTGGACTGGTGTAACAGGAGATCTGGCTGGCAGAGGCATTCTTTCTACCCCTTATCTTTATGACAGATCTGTGAGGGTCTTGTTTCAGAGTTCCGGGGCCGCTGGGGTGAAACTGTGGTCAGACGTCAACAGTTGACTTGCTTCTAGCCCTTGCTGTGGGTCAGCATGTGGGGGGGAGCCCAATATATCTTTAATATCCAAAAATGAATTGATCTGCATAAGTCCAATTTTGGGGTGGTTTGATACTGCACAGAGTTGGCCTGCTGTGATCACTACAAGAGTCTGGAACTACAACTTCCGAAATCCGAGAGAGGAAACTGGCACTTCCGTTCACGAAAATATATTTCAAAATATCTTTACATTTAACTTTTTAATTTCCATTTCTGCTTAGCAGCAAGCTAAATATACTTAGATGATTTGTATTTATATTAGGATAAATATGCGCGACTGTAAAGACGAAACGGAAGTGGGGAGGAGGCTTCACATCCGGTTTATATTCTAATCATGATCAGAGTTTCAGACTGTATGACCGGAAACATTTGAAAATTGTGAGAGGCAACAGTCTGGCCACGCGAGTCTAGAGATGAGCGGCTGCAGGCATCCCACCCGCGATATATAAAAAAAAACATCTGTGGACTTTTGTCACATGGTGCGGTTCCCTAGTCCTTATCCGACGTGTGAAAATACAAGAATGAAGCAGGCAGCTTATAAAGCCTTCCTTATATCAGATTCAAAACAGCAGTTCCAGCCCAGTACAGTATAGAGCACCGAAGTCTGACATCACTGCCGCTAGAGGGCCCCTGGGTCACGGCATTATTTTTTCTCTTGAAAACTCCATAGGGGAATCTTAGGGCGGTTTCAGACTGGATCCGTTTGAATCGAAGCGTTCCCGAGTACGCTTGGCTTCTCCCAGCTGGTCAGCATTCACACTGGCCAAAATCCTTTCGTACTCGACCATTTAATTTAGCAGTAATGGTAAATATGTGCCTCATGGGGGCGCTGTTGACTATGGGGCTTTGGAAGAGAGAATGTCATTCTCAGAAGAAAAGTCACTCTAGAGTGAATAATAAAGTTTGACTGTGTTCCTGACGATGTCTTGAGTTATAATAACAACAGATCAACAATACACAACCAAAGCAGTGTGTGCACTGGTCTTTGAAACCTCGAAATGTAACGTTGTCTGTTAATATGATATTGGCGTCACGGACGCATCCTTGGTATGACGTCACGGACTAACCCTTGGTGTATTTATCCTTATAAATACGTTCGCCACACATGTGTTTTTTGTTTATTATTTTTTACGGCTCGTGCTACTCAAACACTAGCGGGATTATTATTTCTTGTCAACATTCAAGTAGAACAATGAGAAGGTATAACCCAGCTAAAATAATGCGTCATTATAACAAATATAAAAATGATATATGATTAGCAGTCCAGTCTGTCCACTTCCTTCTCTTGGTACGGATGGATTCACACTGCCGCGTTCCGTTCCCGACTCCGCAGCAATCGGACCCGAGACTACCTCCCCAGGTGGTTTCGAGTACGGTACGGTGATGCGTTACGGGGAACGGTTCGCTACGTTCACACTACCACAACATCTGCCATGTGGTCTGGAGTGCGCACCCGCATCAGATCACGTCATATAAGAACTGTGTTCCAGAAATAAACAAATCAGCTGGGCGATTTTATTCGTATGGATATGATGAAGCATCAACTGACGGTGAAAAAGTAGGCTACTAAAGTTCCTACGTTTTTTTCTCCAAACACAGACGTAACTCAATATATAGGCTAACTCAATACATAAATGACACAGAGTCACTAGCCCCATTCGGAGGGAGAGGTTCCGATTGGTACTACAGAGTCACATACCTGACAAAATTGCCCGGGTGGTTTGTTTATTTTTGGAACACAGTTCTTATATGACGCAATCTATGATTTCTCAATGGGATTTGCAAGAGAAAAATGTACGTCGTGACCCAGGGGTAGTGGCAGTGACGTCAGGAAAGTAAGTGTCTTCTGGTCTGAGGAATGTAAGATAAGAGCACTGTTGGCCTATAGTGTGCTGTTTTCACTGTTGCTAAGTGTGAACCCATAGTCATATTGCTAGCTATTTAGATATTTGGCATAAATATTGAGGTATGACATTTTTATCGTGCAGCCCCATAATTTGCAAGTAGAAAGTAAAAAATAAGTGTAAAATTGAACGGTAATTAAAATTTTACCTATCATTCTATAATGGACAATTACGTTTTCGGTCCTGTACTTGCCCATCGAGTACAGGTCATGTATAGTACAGGTCAATAATGAGACCTTATTAGTGTCAACCCCTGATTGGCTATTTTTGCTATTGACATACATTGTCAGGGAGCCAAAACTGAGTGTTTTGATTGATTGATGTACTTTATTTAGTAAGACATGAGAACATCAATACATGGAAGTACAAATTCACAATACAAGGTCTACTAAACTGGGAGACTCATTAAAAACACATTACCTGCCAAACACGAGTATAACCGTTAGTCTTTTTTTTTTATCCACACAGAACCAGAGATATTGCGATCCAAAGATTTCTAGCTCCATTCACTCCTTGGTTTTTTTACCATGTTATTTTGGGTGAAACATGCTATTTTCAAATGGCTGCAATTATGGAACGGATTACCGCAATCGGATTATTTTTTTCCCACGATTCTACGAGACTCCTGTGTGTGTGTGTAATGAGGGGATCACCGTGAGGACGGTGATCACGGAAAATATTTTGTGACTACTTAAAAAATGGAATGTGTTAAGCACTGAGCTTGTTTAAGATGAGATCCCCATGCACACAAATCATGATGACATATAAGAGACAGACAGATATACACACTACTATACAGAATGTCATACAATCAGCTTACAGGTTACTGGTATGAAGAGTGAAAAAAGAAATGTACAAGAGAAGAAAAAGAAATAGGGGGGGGGGTAGATGGTTAGGTTAAGACTTAGACAGGGGCCATTTTTGAATTGCAGCCTCCTGAAGGTGTATCTTTAGGGCAGTTTTGAAAGTGAGTAGGGTTTTATACTCCTTTACTCCTTTTGGTAGGGCATTCTACATTTTTGATGAATAGCATGAGAACGAGTTCATTCCCTTTGTTGAGCCAAATCTGGGTTGAACATGATTTGTGGAGCTGCCTCTGGTGTTATGATTGTGGACTTCATTAACATTTTGGAAGTATTTAGACAAATACAGGGGGATCCCAATGTTGTGGTGTATCTTGAAGACCAGGCCCATAGAAGTTGCTGTACTCTGTCCTCAACCCTAAGCCATCCAATCACAGCAAAATGAGCAGGGGTTAGATGGGTTTTGTGATTGAGGCCAAGAAGTAGCCTTACTAGTTTGTTTTGGGATGTTTGGAGCCTTGTTTTTAAGGCCTTGGAGGTGTTGTGATACCATGAAGTGCATGCATAATCATAATAACCTTGTATGAGGGCCCCTGCAAGAATCTTCAGAGTATTCTTACTGACTAGACGTCCAATCCTATACAAAAAGCGTATTCTTTGGTTAACCTTTTTCATCACTCTTTCGGCGTTGGTTTGCCTCCAAGATGGAACCCAGGCACCGGCTTGAATCAGGTGACCCAGGTAGGTAATTTCATCCTTTCTTGTGATAACATCATCACCCACTTTGATCGTGAAACTCTCAGCCTTGCTAAGGTTAGAACTGGACCCAAACCCAAAGAGGATGGATTCAGTTTTACCCAGGTGTAATGATAGTTTGTTGTCGGAGAGCCATGATGTTCTAGCCCGGTTGTCACGATAGAAATTATTTTTTGGGTAATTTTATCATTGCAGACTTAAATTTGGTCTGTAGTTATATCATATGGTGGTAGTACACCATATAACTATGTTCTCTTGACCACTACACCACTGGCCACGCCATGTCATCTGCATGCATAGATACCAAAAAAAGCTTGTTTTGGGATAAGGGTACCCACAATGTGCACAGAAACTGTATATTAAAATGAAAACGGGTCATATCTGATGGTTTTATGCAAAAGAACACCCTAAAAAAACAAGGTATAGACATAAATTATATGAAAATAGACTTGTTCAGAAGCAGAGATACACACTTATTTGTGTGATGCTGAGACATGGAGGCCCAAGTATATAATGGTAAACCTTTAATATGTTATTTGGATGACCCTAGGGATCACATTAAACCTTGAATGATTTCATTTTCCTCTGGGTCAAACCACAAATTGATTGGACTATCGATATGCATCTTTTACCACAATGCTACATAATATTGCAATAACATTCAAACTGAATGTCTTTATTGATCTTTTATTCATGTCCTTAACATCAAATAAATAAAAAAGAAAATTTAACATGGTCTATTTATGTTGAACGGGTCATATAGCATGAATGGAATATTTTATTTTTAAAAAGGCTTTTAAAAGTCATGAGAAAGTTAGCAAACTTTCATTTCTGAAGCACTATTCTGAATTGGCCCCCTGTCTACAAATGATTTAGGGTTTAAGTGGTTAAAATGTCATACTTACTCACGGCATAAGATTTTATAAATGTTGTCCAATTTAGTCTCAAGTAAATAACAAATAAATAAAACTGTTACAGTATGTCAAATGTTAGGCTGATGCCTCTGAGTGCAAGTGGACATACCTGCATAGAAAAAAAATGACTGTAATGTAATGTAGATGAGGCTCCATGTGTCACACAAGGTCCAAATCAGATACATTGTGGTGAATACATGGATGCGTGTGTGCATGTCCTTAAATAAAGGGCTTGTTTTGTTATGTTACTTGTTAACGGTATGTTTTCCAAAGTCAACTGAGACTCAGACTACAAACGAAAAGAAAAAAAAACATAGTTGTCATTGACAGATAGGAAAATATACAGGGGTTCCTTGGCCTAACTCTGACGTTGATCGGTGCAGTCATTTTCCAAAATCAACTGTAAAGGAATGCACCTTCACTGCCCTCTCATGTCTTGTTGCTGTTGAGCTCAGGCATTATAAGAGGGCACAGGCCAGCTAGGATTTTGTTTTGTGGTGTTACCACCACCTTGTAGCTAATCTGTAGAGTAATTCAATAAAATGTTTAAGTGTCAGTACACTGACACTTAATGAGGAAAAAGTTAGACTCGGTGAAATACTTATGTGACACTTCATGAGGAAAAAGTTAGACTCGGTGAAATACTTATGTGTTGACACATACAGTACTGACTATGAAAGTTTAATTCAATAAATAACAGTGACTTTGTAATATAGGAATAGGAAACTTGGTTAATGAAAAAAATACAATTAAACCCCAAGGTTCAATAACTTGTGTTGGCTTCTTTGGCAGATGCAACTCAATAAACCACACCATCAAGATTATAATAAAGTTGTTTATTGAAAAGGATAAGGGAGGGAGGGAGGGGGGGAGAGAGAGAGAGAGAGAGAGAGAGAGAGAGAGAGAGAGAGAGAGAGAGAGAGAGAGAGAGAGAGAGAGAGCGAGAGAGAGAGAGATTTTTATCCTATGGTCTTATTCATACTGAATAGAGACAACAGAGACACAATCTTAAGTAAGGTAAGGGTTAGGGTTAGTTTCTTACTCATGGACACATAGACCGGGTGAAAAATAGCCTCTGAAAATAAGCCTGGTTTACTGGTTGGAGACCAGGCCAGCTGCACTGATGTTCCATTAGAACTTAACTGAGATTGTCTTTGCTGGTGGAAGCTATGAGAGGTCTTGTTTGGTTCTAGTGTGTAAGCACGAAGTGGTCAACTGGTCAAGGCAGAAGAAATGTTTCCGTTCCGGGATTCTTCGATGTCGAAAGAGGACCGGATGCTATTCCAAGCTTGTTGATCCAAGGTGAAGACAGCGACTGCACTTGTCCTTTTGACTGAACATAGCGGGATGCCTGTGTCATGCCGCTGATGTCCCGATGACTCAGCCACAACCGTATAGGCCTATGAGTTCACACTACAGCTACGCC
Organism: Gymnoscopelus braueri; assembly: GCF_963280865.1. NCBI lineage: Eukaryota > Metazoa > Chordata > Actinopteri > Myctophiformes > Myctophidae > Gymnoscopelus > Gymnoscopelus braueri. The sequence goes on along the minus strand of NC_137605.1, from coordinate 39,010,646 downwards.
CAAATATGTTGTCTAATCCAGTGGTTCTCTATCTTTTTTGTGCCGCGGATGTATTTGGCCGCGAACCCCCATCTAAAAATATTTTGTGCCAGGGACCCTCAGAAGAGGAGATTCTGGGTTCAAAATTCTAAATTATTCAACATTTTCCAAAACAAAATCATCACAAAGAAAATACAGGGAAAAAAAGAATATATACAAACAAAAACAAAAGCAAAAAAAAAAAAGCAGGGGGGAAAATAATACTGTATGTACAAACAATGGGGGGGGGGGGTGAGGGTCAAAGCAATAATAACACTATAGTACAGCAATTGGGGAGTGGGAGTCAGGGCAGAAAGAAAAGGGGGGGGGGTTGTCTATCTAACGGGAAAAATGGAACTACCTCCTTTTTTGGCCTTCTGAAAGATGAATTTTCAGGGCTGATTTAAATGAGCCCAGCGAACTGCATTTTTTGAGGGATGGTGCAGTCATTTTCCAAAATCAACTGTAAAGGAATACACCTTCACTGCCCTCTCATGTCTTGTTGCTGTTTTCGGCCGGGGGTCCGCCAGGGGGTCCCCGCGGACCTCTGGAGGCCATACAAACACTCAGCGCGATTTTTGATTTTTTTTGAGAACCATGATTTTGGGGGTCTCCGCCGCCCCATCGCTACACCAGGAAGGTGCCTCTTCCTGGGCATGGTCCCTACCTACCCGATGGTACAAGTGGCCACTCTCCCCCGATGCGAAATTTCGCATGGGGGGAATATAATATTATATATATCATATGCCGCTATTTTGGGTGAATTTTTTGTGTTTTGGGCATTAAGGGGTTAATAATAAAAAATGCCCAAGGGATTTCACCGGGCACCCTCTTGAATCCTTAAGAGGGGACCCCCAGCAGCAAGAATCAGTTGAGAAAAAAACTTTAACCGACGAAACCACGTTAAGCCCCATGACTCCCGGACTATGTGATAACCTGCTGTGCGTAGGCTACTTCCCAACTTCAATGAAAATGATTCACTTTTGTGTGTTGTCCAAGGGGTTTGCAAATTCCCGTAAATGGTCAGATTGATTCTGACCGGGCTTTTCTTTTACAATGATATTTGTCCAGCTGTTTGAGCAAGACAAATATCACCCCGGATGGACGTGGCCTGAGGCATCATTAAGGGCACCATGAAGAGACTTGGCAAGATATCAGAGCCCTGAATGAGGACAAAACAAAACAAAACAGCAGTTCTCACTTAATTAATAGAACATGACAGGGCGTGTGTCATGGCAAATATCACGGCAGTGATTGCAGGCATGAGTCGGAAGTGAGTGTCATAGATCAACAAACGTGTGATGTTGATACAACCTCAAGACTTCCATTACTTTCATTCCATTACTTTTATAATTTATCAGTTTTTATACAGATTACTGGTTCCTCCAATCTAACCAGACAAGACAATACATAGTAGGGTCATCTGTGGCACTTCCGTGACCGTGGAGAGCAAAGGTCCGTTTCTCAATGGATTTGTCATCTAGGGGTTATTAAACTTTTGGCCTCAGCCAAAAGTACACCTTGCGTATGTCACTGATCACATGACCTCAATCAAGAATATCTCAATATGTTGCCTAGAACTGGATAATTGATTGAGGTTGTGTGATCAGTGACATACGCAATGTGTACTTTTGGCTGAGGCCAAAAGTACACATTGCGTATGACACTGATCACATGGCTGAGGCCATGTGATCATGTGTACTTTTGGATGAGGCCAAAAGTGTGTATTTATACTGCATTTATATTGTGTACTTATACTGCATATTATTCAACTCATCATGAGCAGAGCTTTCATTAGAGCCTAATAAGAAGGCTCTGTGACGATTTTGAAAAAAAAAACTTTTGGAGCTCATAATTGGCAGCCATCTTGCATTTGAAGGTCAACAATAGGTCAAATCATTATATAAACACCAAATATGTATTCCTTGACCAAGATACGCTCTGAAACCATGTATTGTGCATCATTGTAGGTCAAACCATTAAAAAGTTCATTTTCACGGCAGCCATTTTGGATTTTGGTCTCTGACAAATTTTCCCCGCCCCTTTTAAAAATACACCCCGGCTAAATTAGTTTAATAACCCTCCTAGAAGACAAATCCATTGAGAAACGGACCTTTGCCTCCACGGTCACGGAAGTGCCACAGATGACCCTACTAACAGGTCTTTGACAACTTCCTGAAGTTATGTCAATACACAGCAACCATGAGAGTGTAAAAGATTACCCTGTTTAATTACCGTGTTTAATGTATTTTAACGCTTTTTTTCACTTGCATCATTTAGTTCTAGCCTAGGTCAAATTTATTTTTCAGCTAGGCACAGCGCCTAACCCTACAAGGATTTATGTACCTTTCAGACGTTTTTCTTCACAATAATGACAAAATGTATTTGAGTTAGACTTGTTATTACTGTATTAAATAATGTGATGGAAATAAACGGTCAATGTCACACTCAAGTCAATAAAGATCTCAATCAACTCTAATGTAAACCAATAAGTAAAGTACTAAATTAATCTAAGTCCTCCAAGAACAACAAGCACAGGCAGACAAAAAATAAAATAGTGTTTAAAGTTTTCATGTTTAAATAACATACTGTTGCACCCTGTTAGCATGAAATCTTTACAGCAATAATAATAGTATGTCTGTTACTAAAAGGCAGGACGAGATTAACAATAAACTAACAATTCGTTCATCTATAGTGAAATGTTATTGTAATGACCATCTAGGATAGTTAGATGAGAACAGGAACAAAATACCAAAATAGTTATTTAGAGAAACTAAATGAACAGTGAGCTCTCTTATCACTATGACATCATATATGTTCATGCAACCTCATGTTCACATGAGGATGGTATTATTAACACAACAGTCTAGTTTTAAAACATGCATTTAACGTCTGTGATGATTCACCGCTAATATTTTTTAATACAAGAAAATAGCCTCTGACTACATTACAGAAAACAAAGCAAACACCCATCAACCAAGTTAAAATGAAGGCCTTTTCACGTATGTTAAAATGAAGGCCTTTTCACATGTTAGTTAAAATGAGGTCTTTTTAACACTAGTTCAAATGAAGGCCTTTTAATACATTTTAAAATGAAGGCCTTTTTAACACAAGTTAAGGCAAGTTCAAATTAAATGAGATAATTAATGAGACTTTTTAGAACCTTTCAGTCCAATAAGAATAAAATGTAAGAGCAATTAGTTGATTAAGCAAATGTGAAGATTAAGAAAAACATTACAACTAAGCCATGAGAATGTAGATGTGCAGAGCTGTGACAAGTTGACAGAGTGACAGGGTGACAGAGTGACAGGGTAACAGAGTGACAGGGTAACAGAGTGACAGGGTAACAGAGTGACAGAGTAACAGGGTAACAGAGTGACAGAGTAACAGGGTGACAGAGAGAGAGAGAGTGACAGTGTGACAGTGTGACAGGGTGACAGGGTGACAGTGTGACAGTGTGACAGGGTGACAGTGTAACAGAGTGACAGGGTGACAGTGTAACAGAGTGACAGAGTGAGAGAGTGACATGGAGACAGTGTGACAGGGTGACTGTGTGATAGAGTGACAGTGTGACAGGGTGACAGAGTGACTATGTGACAGGGTTACAGGGTGATAGAGTGACAGTGTGACTGTGACAGGGTGACTGTGTGACTGTGTGACTGTGTGACAGGGTGATAGAGTGACATGGTGACAGGGTGACAGAGTGACATAGTGAGTGTGACAGTGTGACAGGGTGATAGAATGACAGGGTGACCGAGTGACATGGTGACAGTGTGACAGGGTGATAGAGTGACAGAGTGACAGTCTAACATGGTGACAGAGTGACATGGTGACAGTGTGACAAGGTGATAGAGTGACAGAGTGACATGGTGACAGTGTGACAGGGTGATAGAGTGACAGGGTGACAGAGTGATGTTCACACATAAAGCTGGTTACTTCCAGTATGAGGGTGTAGGTGGATCTGGGTCTGTTTCCAGGTAGAGTCGAGCTTGTTCTGTCAGAGTTATCTGAGCATCTGTCCTGCCAAACACTACCGCCTGCCACCACACACACACACACACACACACACACACACACACACACACACACACACACACACACACACACACACACACACACACACACACACACACACACACACACACACACACAGGGTAACTCTATGAGGTAGGGGTTGTTGGTTCTATTCTCCGTATACAGTAACTCTATAGGTTAAAGGTTGTTGTACCTCTAGCTGGCTGGGTGGGCAGACAGTTGGCTCCATACAGGGGAGATGCTGAGTCAGCCTGTTCCGGCTGTCAGTCCCCATACGGGATAGGAGATGGGGGGGACGGGGGGAGAAGCTCAGCACCTCACAGCCCAGTAGAGAGTCACTGTGTGGGGCTCCATGGAGCATGCTCTCTCCCTGGATCTGGAGAGAAGAGGGGCGCATGCTACCATTTTCGGTGGTCACCTTATCACCGCGGTGGTGATAGAGAGAGCTCTCTCTCTCTCTAACCCTAACCGGTGATAGGGTGACCTGACCACCTCATTTGGTAGCATGCGTGGGTATGTAACTCTACAATCAACATCTCCAAAAAAGAGGACAAGGCGTAACTTTACTTGAACTTTACTTGAAGAATGTCAGATTTACATCCGTAAAAAGACAAAAGTTTCCAAGGCTCTATTTAGAGCAGAAAAAACTGTATAGGCACTAGGCAGGAGATAACACTACAGTGTGGCTGAGGCAGTGACTTCGTTACTTATAGCTGTGGAAAGTACCACACCTGCTACTTACTACTGTGATTGCACTGTCACACCTGTTACTACTTTGATGATGATCAAAACATTGGACTGGGTTACATATTTAACCAAACTACCACAAACAGCCACAAGAGGGAGTTATCCTTACGCTCATTGTAGGTAAATAGAAAACATAAGGATACAATAAATGTATGCAAAATAACACAGATATTAAACAAATCTGAAGCCAGGGGCATCACAATGTAGAAGCTGCTATTTCATAGCTCATCTATGCACACCTCTAGGCTGCCTTGTTATTGTTGTCATCATCATCATCATAATAATGGTGATGATGATGATGATGATGATGATAATGATGATGATTATAATTCATACCTGTGTGTGCGGACATGGCCGGCTGGGACTCCACACCTGGTTCCAAGAAACTGTATTCTGAGACACAAAAACACCAGCCAGGATTTAACGTCAACACTCATAACGCGTTGCAACACGTTGTGCAATTTGTGCGCTATTTTCTGTGAAGAAGTTCTACAATAATCACCATATGCATGATATTTTACTATAATAGGGCAGGGTCTCATGAGCTTGGAAGGATTCCAAGTTTTTCTTTTAAGGCAGGGGTTTTCAACAAATTTTGACCCAGGGACCACCATCCTGACTAAGAGCAACCTGGGGACCACCACTATTGTGCGTGGTGGGTCCATCATAGACCCACCCCACTTTTTTCCCGATATCCGATATTCCGATATTGTCCAACTCCTAATTTCCGATACCGATATCAACTGATACCGATATATGCAAGCTTTTTCACCAAAAGTCAACTAATTGTCAGGAAACATCACATATCTAATCAAATAAAATAGCTATAATATCAATATAATATCTGAAAAAATACAGTGATTTTGTTTGTTTTCAATGAAGTGAGTCCTGTGACTCAATGGTGAGTCCCACTAATCTTAGATTAGATGTTGGCCTATTTGACAGTGCAGAAGCATAACTGCTTTTATGCCTATAACATTAACGAGCGTCAACGAGTGTCAGCTAGACACAGACACACACACTAGCCCTCTGCAGTGCTCTAATTTGAAAGTGACTGGGGTCTGTCTCATTTCTCAGCAAAAGCCCTTGAATATGATGGTATATGATTAAGGATTACTGTGATTATGGTAAGCTCACATTTCATATCACACACACCATACAGTGAGAACTCCTGAAACGTATTAAAAGTTTTTAAAAAGTCTGCGGACCACCGGTTGAAAACCCCTGTTTTAAGGGACTATGGGTGATGCTGCAGCTGATGGCTTGATAGAGACACACGGGGACTACAAATTTCACGCCCACTTTTGAGACAGCGCCGCTACTCGAGGTCCGTTAGAACGATGAACTGCAGCTGCCAATGCATTCCCTATGAGAGGATATGAAAGTTAGCCTACTTTTAAAATTATCCTGCATTAACTGAAGACGATATTGATTTCCAAATGTATGGAGTGTCTTTGTCAACATATCTTCTTGTTTTCTTAATAGTTGATGTGTTTCACATTTAATTTGCCACTTTAACGAGTTACCCATAATGTTAACACAGCAGAGGGTAGACAGCAGACAGACAAGTTTTCGCATTTCAGTGACATCACTGTCTTTACGAGCGCCGAGCGCCGACCAGTGGCGTACCCACTGTAGGAGAGGCGGTCGCCTGCCCAACTAAGACCTCGCCTCCCCTAAAAAAATAAAAATAACCCGAAAATGTGTCATTGCGTGCTTAATGTCCATCCAACAAGCTTTGAACTGAGCAGATTGGACCTTCTGTTCCAGAGATAATGACCAAAACCTATTGAAAACGGCCAATTTCGCCAGTTTTCTGGGTATTGAAAACCTCAAGGGATGCGTCCGTGACATATATACCATGCGACCACTTAAACTCTGGATCTCCGATGCTAGCGGTTTTGACATACTGATGGAGTATATTATAGTATATTGTGGGTAGTATATCGAGATGAAAGATATGGGACATTAAAAAGGACAAATTAAACAAATGGGACAGATTATTAGAACACAAAAAAAATCGCTACAGCCTCAGTAGTTAACCAGTGAAATGACGGTATTTTACAATGCCTCTCATAGACCATAGAGATTGCATTGAGAGCTGCAGTTCATCGTTCTAACGGACCCCGAGTGTCAAAAGTGGGCATGGATTTGTAGGCCTTCCGCTTCCGGCCGTGTGTCTCTATGGCTTCATAGATTTGTTTCATGAGTGTTGTGTAAATTACATGTTTTTTGTTTGTTTGTTTACAAAGTATCTTCGCAAATAATATGTTGGATTCACGTTAATGTGTCAGAATATTTTTTTCTCTCAATTTTTTCTTAGAAAAACAAAACATTCCTCTCACACAAAAATGTGATGGCCCTCACTGTTTTAACTCGGAGGACCCCCTAGGGGTCACAGGCTCCCTGTTGAAGACCCATAGGGTGTGCTTTGTAAATGTTTGTAAGTGAGTCAAACATTTTAAATCAATTCAAATATCGCCATGTGTAAAGGTCATAACGACGCACGTCAAAATAGCCGCCCCCCAAATCAGGCCCAATGTACCTACCCCACAACGGCGGAATTAGACCCTCGCCAGCGCCAGCACGTACGTCTAATGACGCATGTTGACGTCCTGTTCAGCATTCCGATTATGCTACTGTTCTATGATTTGTGCGTGTTCTCAATTGGTGTTTTCCCTGCAGCGTGCGGCAGCGTGACGCTTACAGTTGGTGCTATGGGTGACAATCCCATTATGGACCCTTACTTAATCCCATTATGGACCCATTATGGACCCGTCTGGAGTGTACAAATGGAACCTCACTGGTTAATTTGTTCACTCTCAGAGTTATGGGGGTCCTTGAAATTAAAACGTTTGAGATCCACTGGTACAGATGTAGCTAAGATGTGACATCATGGGTTCCTATTTGAAGTCACAACAGTGTAACAATTTACCTGAACAGACAGGTCGAGCGGGGAGTCCCACCTTTGCTGCATGACCACCTCCATCTCCCATGGCAACGCCTTGAATACACACACACATACACACCATAGATTAAAATACAGATATATATACACAAAAATAAATTCACACATGCATGCAAACCTTCCCCACCCCCCCACGCACACACAAAGTTCAAAATACAGATATATATAATACACAAATTCACACTCTCTCTCTCTCTCTGTCCCACACTCTCTCATGCAACACACACACAGTTCAAAACAGATACACTGTATAATACACAAATAAATTCACACTCTCTCTCTCTCTCTCTGTCCCACACTCTCTCTCTCACACACACACACACACACACACACACACACACACACACACACACACACACACACACACACACACACACACACACACACACACACACACACACACACACACACACACACACATACACACATACACACACACACCATAGATTAAAACACAAATAAATTCACACATGCATGCACGCAAGCCCACGCACGCACGCACACAGTTACACATCTTTCAAGATGAACTCATGGACAGTCTATAATAATCACCCCAGATCAATAAAGATGAAATACAAGGGCTCCATGACACAAGAAATGTGATTTTTCTGAATAAAATTGTGATTGGGGGATGTGCTGTGATGCATTTGAAAACAGCTATTATATTCATTTTTCACTGCGTTTAAAAATGCTCCACATATTTGGCGCGCGTTGACATGACTTTTCATTTTTGCTAATATGGAACAAAGACTAGCATTCACATTGAGGTAAAGTTGCAAATAACACAAATTAGAAATGTGTACATGATGCAGCAGATTATTCGATTAGTAAAATTCAACAAATTACATTTTCTGTCAAGCTATTAATAATTATTAAAAATGTTTTCACCCTAGCTGTGTTTACTATGATGTCTATAATCTTAAATAGACTAAGGTATGTTTAACCTGTGTATAAACAGATTATATGTTTAACCTCCAAGATGTTAGCTCCGGCAAGCTCAGTCGATAGAGCACTAGGGACTACAAGGTTCAGGATTTGATCCTGCCCACCGCCATCTCAGCGTATGAGTATGGCTTGGGTACTAAGTCAAGTGGGAACTGATGGTAGATGTTGAGCTAGAGCATTGTAAGAGGATAGATGCCCTTGTTGCTCGCCCGATACCGACAATAAGCCACTCCTACCTTCCTTACTTACAGTAGGCTACTTAACCTAAACCAGCGATATGTTTAACCTGTGTATTGAGAGGGGACATTGTGTTCTCTAGTCCCTGGAGGCTGTCCTGTCTGGTCCAGATGAGTTTAAGTGGGGATGGGGTTGAAAGACATTGGAATTCGATGACTTTCCTCACATTTGGAGTGCTGATCCTTTTAGAACAGAAGCGTATTGGATTAAATCTACTGTACAGATAGAAGAGAATAGAATCTTAATCTTTATGGAATCTTTGACCACTGCTAATGACTAAATTGACACAGAAATCAATATTTAAAAAGAGAAAGAAAATACCTGGGAATATCATATTTGTAGGTTGCCAAGCAGTCTCAGGGTTTGCCATTTGTGTTGACTGTCAAGTTTCATTTATATTCTCAATATGTGGACTTTTATGCACTCGATTGCTTAATGTATGTCTTTTTCTTAAAATTATGATTTATATGGACTATAAAGTTTAAAGTTGATTTTTGTTTTTTTCATGTTGTATTTTTCAAATGTATGTATTGTTTCTATATGTGGACCCAGGAAGACTAGCTGTGCTCATTGCAAGTGTCATTGACACGAGTGTCCCTGACATGCATCAAGTTAGGCCAGTTGTACATATTGCAAGCGTCAAAATCATCTCTATTTGCCTGTGTACTGTATTGTTGCTTTGCTTTATGCTTCAGGCCACAGCTAAAGGGGATCCTAACAAATAGGAGCGCTGTTGTTTTTGGCAGTGTATAAAGAGACAGGAAATGGAGGGCAGAGAGAGGGGAGACATGATGCTAGATGATGGGTTTAGAATTTAGGTTACAAAGTCAACATAAATGCAACCCTTCTTCACAATGGGACATTTCTAACAAGTAATGCAAATACATTAGAGAGTTACATGAATTACAATTCCAAAACAAAACCGATCTTTGTGAGCTTGTAGATCGGCTGTTTTTGGCAAATGTTCCCCTCAGAATGCTGGGGTTCAAGTGGTTAAGAGAAACAACAACTGGTCTCTCCCACCTACAGCAGCAGTTAATGAGCTAAATGATCCCACCTGGAGTTGAGTGGCGTGCCTGTGCTGTGTGTGCGTGGGGGGGTCATCAGGCCAGAGGAGAGCCCAGTCTGGTCAACAGTCAGCGCCTTGCTGCCACTCATGTTGAGGAACTGAACAGAGACACAGGACACACGTTATGTTCTTAACCTGCCTGCAGCAATGCATGCTGGGGAATTGTTATCAGTTTGTTAGCAAAATAGCTTGAGAATATTTTTGGGTTGAAAAGGTCAAAAGTCAATGTCACAATCCAAGTCAAGGTCAAAATTACGTGATCGGTCATATCTTAGGATAAGTAGAACATGAGAGTTTGGTGTGAGGTGCATATATTTGACAGAATCCACACGTCATGAAGCAAGCTGCAAACAAATCCAATGAAAATCATATGAAATCACCTGTTCTTTGTTTTGAATCCTAACTCGTTTTTTTTTTTTTTTTTTCATTTTACTTTTGGCGAACCTTTTATAATCCTTTTATAACCACTTTTATAATCTTGTATTAAGTTAAATTCCTCCTGTGTGCACACATAACGATACCCTATCTGACTGCATTACTGTGTGTGTGTGTGTGTGTGTGTGTGTGTGTGTGTGTGTGTGTGTGTGTGTGTGTGTGTGTGTGTGTGTGTGTGTGTGTGTGTGTGTGTGTGTGTGTGTGTGTGTGTGTGTGTGTGTGTGCCTGTCCCCCTCACCTCTGACGGGGAGAAGGAGAGTTCAGTGAAGTGGGTGCTGCTTAAGTCACATTGCTTCTCTGCACCTCTCTGTGGAGAAATTATCTTAAAAACAATATTTATAATAATACATTTTATTAGCGGTTAAAAAAACAGATAATTAACACTAAACAAAAACATTTGAAAGGCACTGCATTCATGAGTTCTTTTTTTTTTGTGCAACTTTAGAAGGCAATTATAGCCAACTGGAATGGAATATTATAGCCAACTTGAATGGAATATGCAACATCTGAATGATAAATGTTGATCATATGATTCCAGAGATAATGTGTACTAATTTGTGTGAATGGTGGACAGAATCTGTTAACCTGACTTGAAGAAAATGCTAAATGACGGAAAATCTAGAAAGGTGGAAATTAGCATGGCCTATATGGATAATTAGTCATGATCCAGGGAATCCAAGAAAAATGTGATCGTACGACTTCTGTTCAAAAGTTATAGGACTACTGGGAATGTGCATGCAAAGTTGGACACCTATCGGTCCAGCGGTGTGCGAGATTAGCCGTGCACAGATGGATAGACACACAAACGGACACATGGGCACACTCAGACATGTCTTCACCTTCCGGCCTGGCAAAGACAATAAAAGTGACATGTGTGACAAGTGTCATATGGACAGTTAAAATATTCTAGGCACACAAAATGAATTAAACATACGTAGGGAGGAAGCATGTGTTGGGTTGTGATGGGAGGCAGTGGGGAGGTGACAAAGGGAGGACCAGTGTGTTGGCTTGTGGTGGCAGGCAGTGGGGAGGTGAGAATGAGGTGTGAACTGAAGGACATCGTTGAAGGTCCCTGGTACTGTGTCCATGTGTAGTCGTCCTCCTGGCTGAAAGAAGACAACTCTTCGAAAGGGATTGTCACCTGTCAATATCAACCATTTACAAGGTTGTGTTCAGTCATCAGAGTCAGAAAAACTGTGAAGATTCACTCCAAATCTTAACCAAAAGGTGTCAGTGACAGTGGGTGATTAAATAAACAACTTCACTACTTTGTTACATTCAGACAGTAAGACACAACATCCATTCAGACAGTAGACTATACATTAGACACAACATCCATTCAAACAGTAGACTACACATTACACACAACATCCATTCAGACACTAGACTATACTTTAGACACAACATCCATTCAGACAGTAGACTATTCATTAGACACAACATCCATTCAGACAATAGACTATACTTTAGACACAACATCCATTCAGAAGGTAGACTATTCATTAGACACAACATCCATTCACACAGACACAACATCCATTCAGACAATAGATTTTTTTCTCTAGATTTTTATCCCACGATTTTATAACCCATTTTTCACCCAGTGCCAATGCCTAAGCTTGTAATCCTGGGCGCTACTCTCGCTCTGCCAGCCTGGGGAGAGCCCCGAACTGAGCTCATGCTTCAATGCATGAGGAGTGAACAGGCCGCTTCTTATCACCTAACATGGAGGAGTTTCCCCGGTTGGACGTAGAGCGTGAAAGGAACACGTTATTCCAACCAGTTCCTTTCCCCTCCATCAGGCGCCCCGGCTGACCAGGGGGAGGCAGTATAGAGACCAGGATTACTGCATGTTTTTTGTGAGGGTACCTACCCTAGGGGACACGGGGAGAACATGCAAACTCCACACAGAAAGGCCCTTTCGCCAACCCCACATAGGGTATGGGCACTGACGCAAACCCAGGACTTTACTGACTGCGCCACCGTGCCCCCGTTTCAGACAATAGATAAATGCTCATATCTCATTTGACATAATATCTTGTCTTGGCTGACTAGTTCGCTCAGCTCCATGGTGTCTGGTAACTCAGTGTCGGTCTGTAGGGATGATGACTGCTCTGTGATGCAATGATGGAGACTCACACTGCTGCTACTGCTGTCCACATACTCTGTCTGTAGGATGGGGGAAACATGCTATCAGTGGTGGACAAAGTACTCAAACCCCAGTACTTGAGTCAAAGTATAGACATTCCTGTTCAAAGATTACTCAGCTACAAGTTGCTCTGGAAAATTTGTACTGGAGTACTTTAAGTATTCAAAAGTACAAACTACAAAGCACATATTCTTAATGCATTGCAGTATTAAAATGTAGACAACTTTTCCAGCTAGACAATGTTATTAAGAAATATCAATAATAGTGAAAATAGCATTTATATATTTTCACTATATTTGAAATAGGGCTTAAGTAGGTTCATTCATAATGTAAATATTTCCTCCCTAGAAATGTAGTGGAGTCAAAAGTACAACATTTGTCTTTGAAACATAGTGGAGTGAAAGCCCTAAGTATCCAAAATTACAAATACTCAATAAAGTACAGAATCTACAGATGCTCAAACAATGTACTGTACTTAAGTATACAGTAGTACTCGTAATGCACTTTGTTACTGTCCACCACTGTGTGTATAAAGATGGGGGTGCAACGGTCTGTTGTTTGTTTGTGTAATGAAGACAGAACCTTGTTCAGGCTGACAGAAGAGAAGTGGGAGCAGTAGTCATGATGGAGGTGCATCCCCTGCGCCAACCTCCTCTTCAACGTGGCGTTCCAGTGGTTTTTGATGCTGTTGTCAGTCCTGGGAACCACACACACACACACACACACACACACACACACAGACAGTACCCTGCCTGCAAGTCCATTCTGTTCTATCCTATTCTATAAAAAAATTCACTTCAATAGTATTATAGCGCCCAATCACAACAAGACACTATAAATATAATCACTGTTGGGCAGAAACCTTGTATCTTTCATAAATGAATGCCCTACTTTGTCGTAATTTTTTTAAATAATTTTGTACGACAACTTGTAGGAGGGGTGCCAGTTCACCATACCCATAAAAAAAACTGCTCCTCGGTGCCATTAATGTATATGCAGCCCATCAGTCCACCATCTCTCTGCGTTCGTATGTTTATAGGCATTGTGTGTGTCGTGTGTGTGTGTGTGTGTGTGTGTGTGTGTGTGTGTGTGTGTGTGTGTGTGTGTGTGTGTGTGTGTACACACAGAGTGAATACTGAATTTCTATACAGGGATAAACAAAGATTCAACTATTATTCTATTCTGTTCTCTATCATGGTACTATATTGTCTTGTGTTGTACTGTACTGTACTGTATTGTGTTGTAATGCACTGTATCGTGTCATACTGTATCGTATCATTATACAGTACCTTCCAGGCAGTAGTGTAGCTATGGTACTCCAGCGGTTCCCCAGCTGTTGGTGTGCCTGGCAGAGGAGTGTGTCTTCTTCTGGGGTCCAGGCACTCTTCTTGATTTGTGGGTCCAGCTGGTTGTGCCAGTGTTCGCGACACTGCTTCCCAATGCGACCATCCATGTATTTGGAAATGACAGTCCAACGCGGACCATACTTATCAACCAGCCGTATGAGCTGAGGATAGGATAGTATAGGTTAGGTTAGGTTAGGCAAGTGTGTGTGTGTGTGTGTGTGTGTGTGTGTGTGTGTGTGTGTGTGTGTGTGTGTGTGTGTGTGTGTGTGTGTGTGTGGGGGGGATCATCTTTGAGTCATTTAGCCAACACTCTCTAAAGAAACAGTAATTATAAGGAGAATAATTCATGTGTTCTCTGTACCCTGTCATCCTCCCCTTTGCTCCAGGGTCCTTTTACCATCGCTCTATTCAGAACTATGTTCCACCGATAGTAAACCTGAAATCTTGACTTCTGCTGACAGCAACGCACACACACACACACACACACACACACACACACACACACACACACACACACACACACACACACACACACACACACACACACACACACACACAGTTTTGAGACACATTTTTTATACATTTTAATGTAATTTAAATTAATTTAATTCTAATTGGATACTATAAATCTACATTTACAAATGTTCCTTTAACTTTGTCTCTTCTCTCGAAATAGTGTTTTGTATTGTATAACGTGTGCTATGTGTGCAATATATATATTCTAATAGACTAGAATTCCTAATAGCTTTTATTCTGATGTCACATACCTTCATCTTTTGTGCTATGACAGACCACTTTGATCCATAGACCTTAATCAAGCACCGTAATTCCTTATCCTGTAGTTAAGACATCAAACAGCTATTAAACTATAGTCCCAGCCAAACATTTGTTGGCTGATAAACTTCTGTATGGGATTTTTTGGGTGTATATATTTTTGACTGACTTGTTCTGTATTATTGTTATGTGTATCTGTTCTGAATACAGTCCTCCATACATACAATCAAGATGAATGCTTAATTCTGTTTCAAACAGGTGTATTGGTATGATAAATGAAGGAAAACAA
The DNA here is from genome assembly GCF_963280865.1 of Gymnoscopelus braueri. Lineage (NCBI taxonomy): Eukaryota > Metazoa > Chordata > Actinopteri > Myctophiformes > Myctophidae > Gymnoscopelus > Gymnoscopelus braueri. The sequence goes on along the minus strand of NC_137605.1, from coordinate 38,995,634 downwards.
TAAAGGTTATATTTGTATTGGAAATTCTGTCACACACTGTGCCTGCCTCTCATGCATTTATCTCCAGTTTCATCCTGTGCTTCCCTAACTCTCCAGCAGATGTCCCCAGTAGCTACACAATGTAGCCTACTGTCAGACACTTGACTAAGTAATAGTTGTTAATAAGGCAGATTCCTGCCGTTCTTACCTCCTTCTTGGTCCATTTAATGTCCCTGGAATGTAACAAGACAATATTATTATTATTACATCATTGATTGATGTACTTTATTTAGTAAGACATGAGAACAGTACATGACAGTACATAACAGTACATGGAAGTACAAATTCGCATCACATCACACTCCTTCATGTTATGCGTCATTTCATAACAATATTAGGATATACGTCTACGATATACGTCCAATTTCCAAAATACTGAATCTGCTCACAACGCTTGTGAGCTTTGTATCTGGATCTATAGATCCACGATTTTCGCTATTTTGGGGTGAACCCAAGAGAAAATGTTTGAAAATGTTCGCCTATAGTAATGACATTCCCAAAATATGGATGAAAGTGATTGTGGTTTATAATGTATGCGGTCGCGTTGCAGAAGAAACCCCATCGTCATGTAGAGGCATGGATCGATTCGATCTCCTCAGCGTGGATCTCACATCAGATTAGGCTAAATCTGAAAAAAATGTTGGGCTAAACAACTGAATTCGAGGTACACTAGGGGCAGGGATGTAAAGTAGCTATAAGTACATTTACTCAAGTACTGTACTTAAGTACAATTTTGAGGTTTTTACTTTACTGGAGTAGGCTATTTCAATTTTTTTTTTACTTTTACTTTTACCCCACTACATCTGCAGAGTCAAATATTGTACCTTTTAGCTACTCCACTACTACAATTATTAGACAATTGACTAGTTACTTTGTAAATGTAGATTATTATTATTATTACAAAACATACATTAACCACTTCAGCACGGCCATTTGAAAATAGCAGAACTGAATATTGATCAGATCTAATGTTAAACTTAATGACGCACTTACCAGATAGGCCTACTTTTTCTTGTACGGCTCATAATCTGTGAATCAAACACACATTCAAGCATCAGTCATTTACAACGTACTACAACTACATTAGTTGGTAATAATAATAATCATATTCATAATCATAATACAGTGGCCAAATATAAATCGGGGTTAACCTTAGCATGTTAACTATAGCTAAACGACTACGTATGTATTTATTACAAAACAACGTCATAATAAATAAACATAAATACATAAATATTTTCTTTCTATTCAGAAGTAGATCGTGTTACTTTCTGCTACAGAAAGGTGTTGGTAAGAAGAGTTGTGATCTTACAGCTGATGACGTGTCAGCTAATGATATAGAATGAAATTAAATGAAATTAAAACCCAGTAAGATAAGGCTGCAACGGCCGGCTGCACGTGCACGCGGATCTCCCTCTGATTGGCTGCAGGCAGTGGTGGAAAAAGTGCTGCAGCTGACTCAATGTTTTACTTGAGTAAAAGTATCAATACTGCAATGTATAAACTATATAAAAATCTTTTGAAAATAGCAGATCTACAAGCTCACAATGCTGCACCGCGACTCATTAGGCTCAGTATAGGCTTATAGATCGTTATTTTCAAATGGCCAAATGGGCTGAAGTGGTTAATGTAGGCCTGTGTTGTGTAATAATAATCTAAATCTACAAAGTAACTAGTAACTAAAGTTTTCAAATACTTGTAGTGGAGTAGTGAAGTAGAAGTAAAAGTATTGAAAATTGGAAATACAGGAAAGTAAAAATACCTCAAATGTACTTAAGTAGTACTACTTGAGTAAATGTACTTTTTTATTTTCAGATGATAAAATAATAAAATATTAAACATTAAATCATGTGATTATTTGTTAATTAAATGTGCCTCTACACACACGGTTTCGATATTTTCTTTTGTTGTGGTTTAAAGTGGTTCTCAAAACTTTTCATTATAAGGGAAATATTCATATTTTTGAAAAAAATCTATATTTGGATGTGTGAAATGGGACCTGGCTTCTGCATGATGGCCACTCTTACTTTTGGTACATTAAGTGTATACCTACTGATGCCAATACTTTTATACTTTCACTCAATTATCATTATCATTTTGAATTTGAAGTATTTCTACATTGAGCTATTGCTACTTTTACTTATTGAAAGTAAAAATAGAGTACTTCTTCGACCACTGCAAATCATGGGTAGACAGGGGTGATGCCAACTCAGATCTCAGATTCTGTATGATAAGAATGATGTGCTTCTGTCTTTTGAAGGTTTGTGTAAGGAATATAATACCCCATCAAATATAGTTTTAAGCACCTACAGTACAAATAAGAAGTTTCATTTAATTTCATTTCACCTCTTTCTATTTAGGAAATAGAAATTATTCTGATGGACGTGGTCAAATATCTTTATACTACTGTATGATTGATTCATTGGTAAGATGTCGTGAATCTGAAGAGTGTCATTGTCCATGGTGTAATGGCTTAAATGTGGAAATAACAGTTGAAACTTGGGAGGTTTGTCAGGAAGCTCAGATGCAGACAATTAATTCCAGATATGAGTTATTACAGTACAAGTGGCTAATATAGCATATATTGCTACTTCTCTACTTCACTGTTTTGATCCCAATTTTCCAGACCAATGTGTACAATTTTACGTGTGGAGAACGGCACACTATATTTCACTGCTTATGGCAATGCCCAGAAATCATGAGCTTAGAGCTTTTGTAAAGAAGTACTACTTGAAATTAACGGGGGTCCTCCCCTTGTAGGCCTGTTACTACACAGACACTCTATAACAATTACAATCAGAATAGTTATTTAACACTTTATCACTTACAGCACTTTGTTATGAGAACATTATAAGCCTCCAAGAAAAAGGACAAGCACACCTTCCATTTTATAGCAATGTATTAATGTTTTATTCTAATTACAATAAACAGAATATATCAGTCCCTTATTTGTACAAAAATACCTGAAAAGGTTACAATTAAGATTTATAAGCCATTCAGCTATTTACAGATTGAAGCAAAGCACATTATGAATACAGGAGCTTTCTCTTACAAAAAGAGATAACAAGTTACTGTTTTCTTTTTTGCATTCCCTGAAATACATAATAGTTTATATTTCTATATATAGATATATTTTTTACTTTACTCATTTGTACAGCCACTGTATCTTGCATTGTGACAATGGCAAATTCACAAGAGTCAAGATGATAATCATTCTATCATTGCAGGGTTGTTGCCAATTCACTTTCAATTCAGAAAACAAATTGAAACTGCAATTTAATAACTGAAATAAGAACATATCAATGTTGTCACCAGTTTGAATATGAGAAACATTTTGAGTCACACATATAGTATTTGCATTAATCAAGTACTTCATAAGTCTAACTGATACTTGGTCGTTTGACAGTGTTGCTCGCAGAACAGATTTTCTACTATCACGATGCAATCAGTCACATCTTTTTAGTTGAAAATAGGTTATTTTTGGAAAGTGACACTGTCGCACAACGAAATATTAATTAGGCTATAAATTGCGAGTGTTTCAACCTCAAACCCTGGTTCAACACAACAGTAGGGAGAATGAACACTTCCCTCTGAACGGTAGCTGTGTCGGTCATTCGGTCCATATGTCAAGTCAGGTTAGTGCAGAGAAATGCCAAATTTATGCTCCGTCGTATGGCGACAAGTGACACCATTGTACGACAAAGTATAAATGGGGCTAAAGAGGAATTATCAGAGGCACCTGCTGTGGTTACAGTTGCCTGGCTACCCAAACTGACATTTTGCAAGTTCTTGTTTGGTACATTTTGGGTGTAAAGTACTGTCTGTAGGTCACAATTTGAAACAAATGAGTCATTTACATGTTTTAGGTCTGAGCCTGAGTCACTCTCAAATGTAATGCCATTGGGTTCAGAGTTTTGAAGTCAGCTTAGGTAACCAGGCAAATATTTTAGGCTTCTTTAAGAACACCTTCGACTCAGGAAGCGAGAACCATACTGTGCTGTAAGAAGACTGAATCCACTTAATTTGCTGCAAGGATCATTTTCAAGTAAACTAATCATAAAAATCAAAACATGTCGATGGTGCAGCTAAAGGAGAAATGTCTGTTGTTACATCTCCCAGCTAAATAAAAACAAACTAAACAATATTAATGAATCCACCAATGTACTGTACATAAAAGTCCTAGAGATCCGATGGACCAGTAGTTTCCAACATGCCCCATTTCAACCCTGAGCAACCCAGATACATTCATTTCTTTTAAATGTAAAATGTACATAACCAAATCCCCTGATTTATTGTTCATCTCTTACACTGCTTGCATGTCATGGACTGTGATTGGTGTAAATGGCAAATGGCTCTTAGAAGATGAAATGCAAGTATGTTGAAGATTTTAAGGGGAGAGTGGGAGAGAAAAAAAAACAAAAACATTGCCGCTGTCTGCTTGAGCTTGATTTGAGTTCTTATTATAGGGGGGGTGAACATTTGGCTAAAATAGACGATCTACAAGCTTGTAGATGTAGTGTAAAATAGGAGGGGGCCTAGTATACAGCCCTGGGGGACTCCGGTCAACTAAGGACAGTATGGGGTTTAAGTGGTTAAACATCCACTGGCTACTGAATCCACCTTACTACCTATACTTGCTGATATTTGCCGCCATTCACTTAAATTAGAAAAAAGAAGTAGAGGAACAGTTTGTGAATGGAAATAGGCTGACTGTATCTCAATCTAAGGTCACAAAAAATAGCTAGCATCAAAAATTCAGTGACATCTGAGTAGCTTAAGAGGACTTTCAGCAAATACAAAAATATGATGTATGCCCTTTTTTAAATCCAGATTCCTTCTAGGAAACATAGTATGTCAACATAATGATATATTTTTGGGTTCTACATAATTCAATGTGCAATTTAATCTAATTGATGAAATATACTAAATACAATTTCATCATTTTGTAGAAAGGGGGTCAATGTGGTAACTAATTATAATGTTCAGTAATTTACAGTACACACGCATCGATGCAATGTTTTGTATAACAGGGCGTGTCCCTGTTGCTTTTTTAAGGGAGGATTATCCACTGAATGTATACACATTAAATCATTTACACAGCCAATACAATAGCTTTCATTGGTTATGTAATTTATGTCAATCATAACTATAGCTATGCAAATAAATCTTTGTTCAAGGGTAAAATGCCTTTTAATGTGAAATTTGATGGTCAGTGTAAAGTTACTAGAACATCTAAACTTATATTATTCTCTCTCCAAAGCAAGGCATTTAAACTGTCTGGGGAACACCTTGAGAATTAGAGAGAGAATTATGAGGCAAAGTAAAGAGATGATTTGATGATGTATGATCAACTGTGTGCACGTGTGCATTTGTTCTGTTTGAAGGGGGCAGGATTTGTTGTGCCTGGCATCACTTGATTGATCTGATATGACTTGTTAGAATGATGATTTTCATAATGAATGTGTGTAGTTCAACTGTTATAAGTACTATAGTACTGTTCGTTCATTGAAAAAGGCATTTCATAAATAAACCTTTACGGCTTTATCACAGTTATTTTTATGAACCATTTGATGAATCTGGAATCCTCCAAATGGGATCTTCAAAGATCTCGGAGATGTGATTGCAGATCAACAAGGTAACAAATAACTATTTACTGTATAGCTACAAATGCTTTTGGAAACCCAGCAATCCGTTATGTCACAACACCCCCCAGGCAAATATTTGGAATGATGACCATGACTATGAATACCAGTGTGCTTTAAATCATCACTTCATAACAAGTGTTGATGATGACAAAATCATGTTTGAGTAATCAAACATAAAAAAGAAACAAAATATACACTATCAATAGATGCTATGTCATTATAATAATAATTAATCAAACTGTTCAATCATTTCATGGTTATGACAAAAGAAAACAGTACAGAACAGCGCTGAAGGAAAATAAAAGAAATAAAGAAATTTCAAGTAATCACTCACATCCAGATAAATAAATACATTTAGCTGAAACAATACTTAAAATGATTGAGTCATTGCATTTTAGTTAAATAATGGTGACCGTGCACAGAGTATCAATATAGTGTGGCTGTTATGTATCTCAAATGATTGATATAGCTTAAGACAACCCTCAAAATAAAATGATGGCTCTTATTAACGTGGCATCACAGGTAAATACATCTCTACATATTCTGTTGGATAAAAAATAAAATAAAATAACAAAACAAAACAAAAACCAGCAAATGAACAATGAATAGATGCAGATCTAGTCCTGGAAAGTAATCTGGTAATATTGATGTGAAATGGTGTTTATCACTGCAGGAAAGTTATTCCTTGTGCAGACTATTGTAATTTGTTGTCTGAGAAACCAGTTCTCAATGGTGAGATAGTCAACAGAAGGTAATTCTTGGGGTTGTATTAAACTGAAATCATATTTCGGTAAACCGCTTTTGTGAGAAATTGCAGCAAACTTCAGGCCTGGCATTTAACACTTGCTCACAGCATTAATTACATATGTTGTTGAATGCATGATACACTTTTTCGGCACAGTACAAATAGTTTCATTGAGCCACACATGATCCGTTTGAAAGACCTTAGTTGGAAATCAACTAGCTTGTCTCTAAATTGTTAAACCACACCTGTCTCAGACATAAGGTAAGTTGACTTACCTTATGTCCAATTCACTTAAGTAATTCAATGAAGCTCATTGCCCTCTGTTCACAGTGTTCTGATCTCACATAAACACAAATCAGAAGCCAAAGCCGATTTAGACACATGCTATCATACTCAATGGTCCTGTATTTGCGGTCAAAGAGTTATAGTCCTAAAAGATGAATTGAGACGGAATAACAGATTTGAGTTTGTACACTTTGAGCTTGTGTAGTTGGATAAGAGTGTCCTTTATACTTGTTCATTATTAAGTGGGAGTACCTGGTGAAGGGCATGCTAGTGGTTCTACCTCCTTGTGCAATGGTGAAGGGAAATAGGCCAAATAACAACTTTAAAACTTGAAAGTCCTCTATTATCTTATCATCATTGTCTTGCAAGAGACAGCACCACACTTTTGAAGCACCTGGATTGACGGATTGCTACAGGGCCAGTGAATCATCTCTACATACTGATCATGAAACTGCACTTGTTAATAGTCTCAGAGTAGCCTTGGATCAAGACTTTCATAAATGTATTCATCTATGATACTATCATAGACTATCATCTATGATAGTCTTGATCCAAGGCTAGTCTCAGAGTAGCTCACTCTAGTAGTAAAAGTCTTACTGTCTGAATGACTTTGAGTTTGAAATGCATAAACATTCTGTAGACTTGAATGGGTAGAAGAGAACTGAATGCCCATAGTAATGGATAATTTACTGTGTGGTAGAATAACAACCAGGGGATAATCGTACTGTATATAGCTTGAGGAACCGAATATAACATGGTTATTCGGTTTTGAATGGTGTTCTCTGGCTTGACTGGGAAAAAATATAGGAGTTGAAATTATCAAGAAAGTGGAGACAGAGAAGAAAAAGAAAAAATAATAATGCAAAAGCATTTTGGCAATGATACAAAATTGTAATGAATCGATCGATGACAAAATGAAAAATTGTATTATCAGAGATAAGCAGATGGACCCCTGTGACAGTCAAATCCTGTGTTGATCAGCAAGTGTTTCTTGAAGATTACATACCATAATTACAAATTATTCCGTAGCTAGTACTGTTCCATGCTAGTTTGACAAGACAATGGGTAAAACAAAACAAAAAACCCTCTCCCCTTGATGTCTCCAAACCTCAGCTATGGCTCTTCCTGTTGAAATCCAGCATGCCTTTACATGCCTGTGCCACTGGAGGGCAGTGGTGCTGTGTCGTAGGTCAGTAAACGGTGGAGAAATCATCAAGGGCTCCTCCCAGTACGGTGAGTGCAAAACTAAGAGACGCTCAAATGTCCATCTATAGGCTGTGATGATCCGATCAAACAAAAACACTCCTGTTTGATCTGAAAAAAAGTGGTCCAAACTAAAACACTGTACTGTTGATTGTCCAGTTGAAGGAAATTAAGATGACAATTTAACTGTAGGATAAATTGTACTGGTAAAAAGAGTCCAAGCTTATTGATGTGTATAAAGATTACGAAAGCTCTTATGATGGCATAAGATGGCAGGTCCATCTCCTTGACTGTAGCTTCTCATATCCTGTTGTTCCATCCCCTGATGGAAATGTAGCACGGAGGAAGCCTTGTGAAATGTGAAGTTGAGCGTCACACACCTCAACGTCCAAGCAACCAAACAATGAATCAACCAACCACATGATTCAGCAGTCTCCGGCGTACTCACGATGAGAAAAATAAAAACAAAACAACAGCAACAACGAAACATTAGTTCATTCACCAGCTTCTCAAAAAAATAAAAACAAAAGAACCAACCAACAGGCAAATTCTGTCGGTTTCTTGTTTTTGTGTTTTTTAGGCAGAGTCAGGTCAAGTGATAGGAGTCATGGAGTCACGGGATCAAACGGTGTCATAAGGCCACAATGGTGCAGGGGTGTCTGAGTTTGCAAGGCAGCACTCCTCTGTTGAGCTGGTAGAACTCCACCAGCTGGATCAGGTCGGTGAATTTAGTGGATCCGTCGTCAAGACTGAAGAAGATCTGACCGTCCTCTTCACACTGATTAAGGTGTAGCCATTCATAAAAAGGGATATACCATGTTGTAAAAGAAAGGAGAGAATGCAGTGAATATGACAACATCTGATTCTCTTTTCACATCAACAAATAATAATAAACGTAATAGTATTCAAGAGATGCCTACCGGTAGTATCTGGAAATGTTTAATTTTCTGGTGATGGCACAGTGTGAGGACAAACGCCTTGGGGTTGCTTTGACTGACTCTCAGCAGAAACAATCTGTACAGAGAGAAGAAAAGGAAGAACTTGAGGGAATGGTTCAAGTTACCCAATTAACCTCAACAGTTCAAATGAAGGTAAGAGGTAATTCAGACTGCGATTCTGTTATTTTTCTCCACAACGTTCTAATGCTTAATTTATGCCCCGTCATATGACCGTCTCCCACCCTAAAACTGCTGATCTACAAGCTCACAATGCACCATGTGAGTTTGTAGGTCTGCTAATTTCGGCACGGCAAAAAGGAAACAACATTCATGACACTGATGAGTGTATGGGACCTTGTATGTAATGGATCCAGATTTATATGTACACCACAACATTGTATTGACTTTTAATATTTACAATTAAAAGGCGCCAACACAACCTCATGAATCTGTGTCACCAGATCAGTCTTACCCATCCACTTGTCCCTGCTGGTGGATCATGCGATGAGATTCCTCTCTGGTTATCCTGCCATGGAACCATAGCTGGGCTACGTGGATGACTGTAGAAATCAGAGAAAGAATCTAGGTCAGCCACTTTAGCATTTTACTGAATTGCTAAATTGTATATCTTACTAAATGAAAAAAAGTCCTAATTTTAGAAGATGCTCTTGCTTTAGCTTTTTGAACCAAAATGTGGGTTACCAGAAAAAAGGTATTAGAAAACATGCTTAGTAAATCCATGTGTCAGTATTTACCTGAGCTTAGCGAAGAGTGATGCAGCGGACTGTGACAGCCCAGGATATTCATTCTTTGACTCCTCTTCTGAGATAGACGCCACAAAACAACACAACAGAGATTCATTCAAGATTGAGTATCAATCCGAGAAATTAGATCACAGTGTTTCATAATCTTCCAAAATTTGTCATGCCAAGGACCGGGCTCTAAACAAAACTGAAAATGGCAAATAACAACATGCCCAAAATATGGAAACTGGCACAAAAATCTTATGCATTTTATTCTACTTACCCTCCAGGCATGTCCCTCCTCCATGGCAGCACTCTGAGCCTCCACAGGGTTGTCAATCACCCTGCCTATCCTCCCTGAGAAATCCATGGCTACAAGTGAGTTCTCTGACACACTCCGCTAGTGGGCAACAAAGAGACATGTGGATTACATAGACAGCCAGTGGCAGAAGGAAGTCCAAAATGGTATACTGTATTTGTAATATAAATATATATATATATATATATATATATATATATATATATATATATATATATATATATATATATTTATATATATAATAAGAATAAGAATAAGAATATTATTATTATCATCATTAATATTATTATTATTAGAGAGAGAGAGAGAATTACTTTTGTCTTACCACAGGTGTTGAGAAGTGTGATAATAAGGTTTTCCTCTGTTGGGGAATCTTATAGTTTTGATACAGTACGATCCCATACTGTGGACAAAAAGAGAACCATTGGTGAAACAAAAGACAAGATGCATTCTTGATCAGCAATCAACCACATCCTTAAATAATATATAATCTAACAATTTTTGAATAAATAAGAGTAGTTTGAAGTGACTTGTGTATAAAATTGATAAACATTGTGTCAAGTCCAAACTGCTATGCGGGCCAGTAGTCTGGTATAGAGGTCATACACCTTTCCAGCATGTGACCCAACTTGATTAAAGTCTTGCCAGATGAACTAGTCTCAACTCTGTCAGTACTACGTACGTCTAGTCATTTTTTCTTTTTATCCCGCGATTTTGTAACCCTTATTTTTCACCCGGTGCCAATTTTCGAAGTGATCCTGGGCGCTACACTCCCCTCACCAGCCTAGGGAGGCCAGGGCCGAGCTCATGCCTCCTTCAATGCATGAGAGCCAACTGACCTTCTTTTCACCTCACAGGGGGGAGTTTCCCTGGTTGGACGTAGCGCGTGGAAGGAACACGTTATTCCAACCAGTTCCCTTCTCCTCCATCAGGCGCCCCGGCTGTCATGGGGGAGGCGGTATAGCTACCAGGATTACTACATGTTTTTGTGAGGGTATTAACTACCCTGAGAGACACGGGGAGAACATGCAAACTCCACACAGAGTAGGCCCTTTCACCAACCCCACCTAGGGTATGGGCGCTGATGACGCGGAGGAGAAGACACGCCCACAGCATCCCCGGCGGGAATCGAACCCAGGACCTTCTAGCTGTGAGGCGACAGCGCTACCGACTGCGCCACTGTGTTAGTACTCTAGTCATGAGGGGACCTAACAGAAATAGACCCGTCACCAAATTCAGGTCCCAACCTAGTTTATGAAATGTAATTTCAGTAATCAGTATAACCTTGGCTGATAAAGACAACACTCAAAAAGCAAAAAGAAAGGCACAGAGTTGTGTCCCAAACAAGACCATTAGGGGCCTATGTTTGGCCAACACATTTTTTCCCACTACATCAAACCTCTTTGTCAAAAATAGCCGATCTACAAGTTCACAATGCGTAGCAACGTGACACATTGTGAGCAAGTAGATTTTTTTTTTTGTGACATAGGGATGCAAGGGTTCAAGTGGTTAATACTGAAAAGGCTGAGGGCCCTATTTTTGCCAGTGCCTTACCCATTATCCCTAAACTTCTTTGCCATTTAAAAAAAAAACATCTTCAAATAGTTCAAATAGCCAATCTACAAGCTCACAACGTCGATGTAGATCGGCTAGTTGAACTATTTGAAAATGTTTTTAAAAAATAGTAAAAAAATGTCAAAGAAGTTTAGGGATAATGGGTAAGGCATAAGCCTGTCACAATTATTACATAATAGTCTAATCGCAATTATTTTATATAATCGCAATTATTTTTCAGGCATGCAAACAGCCCCGAGGTGAAAAAGGTGACAACATGTCGTTTTTTTCGGGTCAGGTGTCACACAATTGCCCTATTTGGATTCAAAACGGCTATTGTAGCTGAAAAGCTACAAGTTGAGATGGATCACAGCTGACAGCAACGTTACTGTACCTTGAAGAGACGGAAGGTGGTCATCCAGCAGGTCCGGCTCTGCTCATCCTCAGCACACAAAATTCTCAGCTCCTTCAGCTCTGCACGGCCTTTGTTGGGCTGTCAATGAACATATATCAGCCCGTCAGAACAACAACGACAAGAGCAACAGAAGTAATATAAGTAGCAGTGAATTATCCAGCTTGTCAGATCCTTCCTTCCTTTGTATCTCCTTTTGGCTACTGACTAGTAATGACTAACAACAACATTTAAACACTATAACAACAACAACAAAAACGATTGCCCACGAGACGCATACAGTATGCAGACACCACAACTGTATAGACTGGGATAAAAGAAATGTTATAACATATCACTCAAGATGCAATAGGTACTGTCAAAAGTCTATGGTCTAAGGCTAAGCATCGGGACAGTGAGCTAAAACTAATTGAATTTGGGTGTACAATGTAATACCAGTTATATAATTAGAGAACAATATAAGGAAAAAGAGTTATGTTTTTTTTCATATCGGTCATCGCTGGTCTGTGTTGTAAAATGATGTTGCAATGAACAATCATTTCAGCACACTGTCCCATTGTGTATGTCTGGTGATGTGCTTTTAATTCAGCACACATGAGGCATACAGTAGATCAAATCAGATGAATAGGACATGTATCCAATGTCTCTTCACATCATCAGTCCTTAAAAACCAGCCTCATCTAGCAAAAAAAATCGGAACCTTACCTTGATACAGAACTCGTATTCTGTGGGTGCGCCGTGCTGCTTCTTGCCTGTGATGACAGTGAAGATGTTACTGTCCTCTATGTCTGCAAGTAACTGTAGATGCCTGGGCTCCTGTAGACAGAAATAATGTATTATGTCAGAACATTACATTAAAGAAACACAGAATAATTGTATGGCCCTCATTAAACAGTTTTTGACACACTGAGGTATATTAATATGTATTTATGACCAAAACACAATATACTGGCAGATACAATAATATAGATATATAAAGAACAGAGGTGTTGGTCACCTTTGAAGTTCCTTTTGTAGAGCAGTAAAGTCCTGATCTTCGCAGGAACATGTAGAGCTTCTTCCATGACTTCCTGCCCAGTTCCTTCACATACAGATACCCTTGGATCTCGGGACAGCCACTGGAGGATAGGAAGTTCTGAGAGGAGAGAAGGAAGGAGCGAAAGATAGAAGGAACCAGGATGTGAAGGGAGAAAGATAGGTCGGTCGTTTTAACATCTTGTACTTTTGTTAAGGGTGATTTATCTTTCTTTTCTAAGACCCAAAATAGATGCAGGAAGACCCAAGACGCAAAACGGATGCAGGAAACATGGCACCAGATGGCAATTGGTCACATTGAATTAGTCATATAAAAAATAACCGATCTACAAGCTCACAATGTGTCGCAGTGTGCATCCGTTTTGGAAAGATTCAAAAGGATTTCCCAACTTAAATTGAATAAAACAGTGGCTGGTAATTCAGTGGTCTGAAAGCACATACTGTACATAAGATAAATAACATGAACATCTTATGTTTCTTTAATGAAAGAGCTGATCTATGTGAAAAGTGTTCAGGTAACCCCTATTGTCATTTGGTACTAAAACTAAAATTGACGTGACTTTTATTTTGAGGGGGGCCATTGCCTTTCGGGCAATGGTAGGAGAAACACTAAATCATTCAGCGACATAAATGCAGTGTGAAAGTGCCTGGAATCATTCCAGGCAATTAATAAGGAGTGGCTGGTGAGAGAAGACAAAGCAGGGCTAGTCCTAGATCCACCAGTTCTTGGTCTCCACCCTCTTAACTTCCTCCTCCTTACTGGATGGGGAGCAGAATAGAAGAACTTGGTTGATACAGTACATGCCACAGGCAATGGTGGCTAGTGTGTGAGTCTAGTGTGTAAGGTGCCCTACAGCAGTGGTTTTCAAACTTTTTCATGTCAAGGACCCCCAAAATGATATGTATTTGGCCGCGGAACCCCCCATCTCAAAATATGTTGTTCCAGGGACCCCCCAGAAGCAAAGATTTGAGTTAGAAATTTTCACTTTAAAAATACATATATTCAAAGGTTTGCAGGTTTCACTATTTTTTAATCGCCAAAGTATAAAAAGTTAAAGTGGTTAAAATGATTGTGATCCTATATTAACACATTTTGCTGGGGTTCTCAAAGTGGGGGTCCCCGGACCCCACTTTGAGAACCAATGCCCTACAGAGTTCACAGGCTACTGTGTACATGCCACACACAATAGCAGGGCCATCACAACACCTAACAAAGGAAACAGCAAGATCCCTCAAGCCTGATTATTTATACTTTGTCGTGCCAAAGTACCAAGACCGAGAGCAGTGATCCATACTGGGACGTACTGTGAGCTAGGGACCTGTCAACAAGAATCGGGTTGCATGGGAGAAAATGTCGTATCGTCTCTCTGTCGGGGTGGAAACCTCATAAGTCCAAAACTGTTACTTTCTCGATTCAAAATTCAAAATGAGCAAAAGTAGCAGATGGAGATGGAGAAGCTCAAAAACGTGTTACTTGGCACCGCGTTTCGAGCTTGCAAATCTGCTACTTTTAATACTTTTGTGCGACGCTGTAAGTGTGATCAAGTAGGGCGTTAATTTAAGAAAAAGCACAACAAAGTTAGAATATGGAGATAAGAGGTTTCTGCCCGACAGCAACCATATGTTGAAAGACCCAGGACTAAAATACACTGACACAGAACTTTTTTTAATAGGTTTTTTTTACGTTCTTTTACACAGAACCAGAGATAACGCGATCCGAAGATTTACTGCTCCATTCACTTCCTGGTTAACTTATTACTTAAAAATCCTGTATCCTCGGCTCCGGTGTACTTTTTTTTTTTTACTATGTATTTTTGGCCGAGACATGCTATTTTCAAAGGCGTATAAAAGCGAACGGGAGGTCGCAATGACATTTATTGATTTTTTCACGGAAGCACAGTTAAACTGTGATTAGCAAAATCGAAAAATCGCTGGCAGTGGGTGAGTTTTTTAATGTATACACTCTGGCAGTTAAAGAGTTAATAATCTGCCCATGGAATACATATAGTATGTCATGGTGCTGATCTCTGCTAGGAGCATTAAAACCTCAATTCCCAGGAGTTGAAAGTCTTGAATATGTCCCAGGTGTCTGATGTATGGTATTAACCCATTCAATCCGGGAAAGCATCTGTGTCATTTTAAGATTTCTTTGATTATGAGCTTGTAGATCTGCTATTTTAGAAAAATCGTGAAAATTATATAATTAAATGATATTTTTACAAGCTCACAACGCCTCGCAACGCAACTAGATAGGGTTCATGTGGTTAAATTTCTGGAAATGTCACACGTCTTAGTGTTCATTTCCATTGCATCACCCTGCAGTACCCCATTTTCTTGTCAGATGCAGAGATGACAAGACTTGTTTGTCAAGGTATTATAACTTGTCATTTTGCATTCACACAGAGTTCCTCAGAGAACATTATCTCTAGCATCTCAACTCACGACAAAAAACAGAGCCCAGTTCAGAAACTGTTTCTGGTTTTGACAGGGCAACAACTGTCTGCAAAGATCTTCTGTTTAGAATTGGCTGCAGTTCCGATTCACGCTATATCCATTAATTTACTGACTCATCTTGGTGAAGCATGATGGTGCATAATGCCTCAGCCTAATACACAGCTATAGTTTTGCAAATGGCACGGTGATGGAATGGACTCCACTTTGTATTGTTTTGACTCTGACAGCTCTATTATGTACATGACACGACAGAAAGCCAGACTGTGTGTAAACCTCTCAAGCTCTTAAAAAAAAATCCCATGAATCCTCTCCTTTTTTTCCTCTCTCTTTCTCTCTCTCTCTGCTTGTCTGATTGCCTCCCAGACTTCATTTTTCATATCTCTTGCACGATCTCTGCAGGCCCCGCGGCAGTGTGCGAGGCAGGTCGTTAGCGTGACACACGTGTATGAATTTGTACTGTGCTAACATACAGTAGGTAGGCAGGGCACTGTATGTTCCGTTTGTGATTGCTTAATTCCACTTGTCATACAAGTCAGGCTTGCGGTGCGTGCGCCGAGACAGTTATGTGTCAACACAGGATCAACGGTAGTTATTACTCCAGGCCCGACGAGACACGCTGTCGTCTAAGGGTCAAAAGTGAAGTATGTTAGCATGATGATAGACAATGTGCAGCGTGCTCGCTTCCAGGCCTAATTTATACTTTGCCGTTCCACCGTGTGGCTTGCTGGAAATAACCGAAATTTTGGATAGCGACGCGATCATGCGACGACGTGTAAATTAGCATTGAGATGGAATGACAAATGACCCAATGAAGATGGGTGCAAAAGCGTGCGTAAGTGTGCAAGTCGTGCATGCTCACGTGCTGCGTGTGGGTGCTCTGTGTACCTGTAGGAGCTGAGGTGGTGGAATCGTACCATTGGTTTCCTGGCACCATGCAACCATGTGCTCCGGGAAAAATGTCTGGTGAGAGAGACAGCGAGAGGCAGAGAGAATGTGCGAAAGAAAGAGAGGGAGGGAGGGAGAGAGAGTGAGTGAGAGAATGACAGATGGAAAGAAAGAGCATCAAGATATCAATAACTCACTATGAAAACAACTGTGGTTTAAGAAAACCTGACTGACTGAAAATGATACAAGCACAGTTATGACGACGGTAAATTGCAATATTTCACAACAATAAAGAAAATGAACAGAGACATGGAGACATTTTGACAAGGAACATTCCTTTCATTTCATCCCTAAGTAAATTACACCATCACTGTACCGCCAAACCCCTCCTTCTAAAGACCAGTCATCATTTGATCGAACTGTCTGACACCACATAAAACTGTCACAAGTTTTACACAGTACAAAATGTCTCCCCCAACTTTTAAAAAGGGATCTGCTGTTTGCTTTTGAATAAATTAAATCCCAATAAAACACAATCTATAATTTCGCTGTCGCAGGAATCATATTGTCAATGATTCATGTAAACACACATGTCTAAGTAAAACTGCAAATACTGTTCTTGTGATGGTTGGAACAAGATGTAACTTTTCATGTGGTTTACCACACCAACACCATCAAAGCAAACCTATCAAATTGTATAAAAATGCTTTGCTTGTAGGCAGTTTAACCACTTAAAACCTATATACTTCATTGACCGTGGTCCCCCAGGGGTCTATACTTGGTCCTCTCCTTTTCCCCCCCTATTACAGCAAATCTCTTCGCCTAAAATAGCCGATTAATCTAGATGTGCTTATTTTTTCATCGAATGTTCTCCTATTTTCACAGAAGTTCACCTATTATGACATATCCGGAATAGGGTCCATGTAGTTAAAGGAAAGTAGATATGTCTGCAACACTGCTGATCCATATTAGGACACAAGCAGGTGATGTTATTACTTATTTCAGTAAGGAGAGTATGGGAGAGACAATAGCATGCTCAAATAAATACAAAAAGAATCAAGCAAATACCAGGGGATTTTTGAAGAATTCATATTTGGCATAATTTTTTCTGAAGAGGAGTCTGCTGTCACTGCTCATGGAGGCTTGGACCTGAACCACCAGCTCATGGTCTTCTAGACACCGCTCTGAGAGAGAGAGACAAAGAGAGAGTGTGAGTGTGAGTGTGAGTGTGTGTGTGTGTGTGTGTGTGTGTGTGTGTGTGTGTGTGTGTGTGTGTGTGTGTGTGTGTGTGTGTGTGTGTGTGTGTGTGTGTGTGTGTGTGTGTGTGTGTGAGTGAGTGAGTGAGTGAGAGAGAGAGAGAGAGAGAGAGTGAGTGAGTGAGTGAGTGAGTGAGTGAGAGAGAGATAGAGAGAGAGAGAGAGATAGAGATAGAGATAGAGGGAGAGAGAGATAGAGAGTGCGAGAGAGAGAGCGCGAGAGAAAGAAGGAAGAGAAAATAAATGACTTTTCCTCCACTACTTCTTTTTTTACGAGTGGTGCATATCTTACACTATGGTGTAGGGCTGGGCGATATGACTTCAAATCAATATAACGATTATTTCAAACCTTCAGTAAAAAATATGCCTGCTGTCGGGCAGAAACCTCCATATTTTAACTTTTTTGTCTTTTTTCGTAAATTCGTGAAGTATAATCCAGGGTTAAGTGGTTAATCAGACTAATCGATTTGATCGATTATAAAAATGTAACAGGATTTTTTTCATGTCGACTCCTTGATATAAGAAATAAAAATAATTATAAAAAAAAAAGAATGCTTCTGGATTATTTGATTAACCTACATGAGAAATATTAAGTCGGTTAATGATTCTAAGTGTCAGTTTTGATATATTGTCAGTTAACTGCCCAGCCGTACTATGACGTGTGCAAATACACACAGCAAACATTCCCACAGTTGCATCATCATCCCCAACACTCACATCCTGTATGTTTGGAACTCAAAGTGAAACTAGCCTGGCCTTCCACTGTAAGCAAATGAGTCATAACCACTCACTTGAAACCAGAACTCCACATAGGCAGGGCCACTAGAAACTACACGCTCTGTTATATCATCACTGAGCAGTGTTAGTGAATGGGACCAGTAAGACAATGGGTTATAAGTATGGGGCGGCTGTAGCTTAGTGAGTAGAGAGGCCGTCTGGCAATCAGAAGGTCACTGGTTTGCCTCCCCGGCCTGCTCAAGTATATATGTTGAAGTGCCCCTGAGCAGGGGATCAGTTCCAGGAACCCTCAAAAGCAAAGATTTTAGTTACAAATGTTCGCTTTAAAAAATATATATATTCAAATATTCTGCACACAAAAAAAGCTCATAGCGCAGCACTTGGTGCCGCACTATGACCTTGTATATCTGCTATTTTTGAATAGCAAAAGTATAAAATAATGTTTATAGCTAAAAATCTAAAATGACACAGATGTGTTTCCGGATTGAATGGATTAATACAGGTCTCTATAAGGAAAAAAACAGAGTACTGGTACAATAAAAAGAGTCACAATTAGCCTGTAGAGAGGCCAAGAGATGTTTTCAGCTGTGTCATTGTAGAATCAACAAGTGTACTGAAATGTATTCTATAAGAGGAAGGTCAAAGATTAAAACCAGCTACCATTGACCACCACACATGGCAGAGGGATATCAAATGGGAGTCTGTTACAGTGGACATTAGTAGATTTAGTACATACAAGCAGACTCCATTCAAAAGGTTTCAGTCTTTGAGAATCAAAGAAAGGGTGACTCGGCCCGGACCGCTGGTGTAGCGGTCCGGGCACCTAGACTACAATGTAGCTTGTCCCGATCCCGACGGCCTTTGCTGCGTGTCACTCCCCATCTCTCTCCCCATTTCCTGTCAGCCTACTGTCCTATCAATAATAAAGGCATAAAAAGACCACAAATTAATCTAAAAAAAGAAACAAAAGAAAGAAAAGGTGACTCAACAGGCATCTACATACCATTATGGACTGACGGATGATTGGTATTCTCTGTGTACGCACACAGTGTAATTCTAGTCATCTTTGGCGAGAGCCGCCTCTCTAAATCAGATGTGCATTTTGTAATTATCTGCACGTCTTGTGTGGGCTGATACCGCTTTTTATTCTGACGTGAGAGCGGAGCAGCTTGAGATGCAATATAAACTTCAGATAAAGCTGACATTAAAGTACTCTCTCATCTCATTATCTCAACTTCCATCTGTCTGATTTATACTTTGCTGTGCACCGATCTCGCGCAACAAACGCAACCGATCAACACGCTCACAACACGTCGCCCTGTGACACATTGTGAGCTTGTAGATCAGCTTAGTTTTGCTGCGCGAGACCGGCAATGAAGTATAAATCAATCCCATCACTGTCACGAATCCCAGTTTGCTCTCTCTGTCTTCAGTGGTGGAAAGTAACATGCACTCAAGTACTGTACTTAAGTACAATTTTGAGGTATTTGTACTTTACTTGAGTATTTCCAATTTCCAATACTTTTACTTCAACTCCACTACATCTCAGAGGCAAATATTGTACTTTTATTTAACTACAATTTTAGTTACTAGTTACTTTGTAGATTTTTATTTTATTATTATTACAAAACATACATTAACTACTTCAGCCCTACATTTCGGCCATTTGAAAATAGCCGATCTACAAGCTCACAATGCGTTGCATCGCAAAGCTTGTAGATCTGCTATTTTCAAAGGATTTTTATACATTTGAAAACTTGAAATGGGACATTCTGCATAATGAGTACTTTTACCTTTGGTACTTTAAGTATATTTTGATGCCAATACTTTTGTACTTATACTCAAGTACATTTTGATTTCCGTACTTTTACTTGCAGTATTGATACTTTTACTTAAGTAAAACATTTGAGGACTTTTTCCACCACTGTCGCCCTGTGACACATTGTGAGCTTGTAGATCAGCTTAGTTTCGCTGCGCGAGACCGGCAACGAAAGTATAAATCAATCCTATCACTGTCAGAACTCCCAGTTTGCTCTCTCTGTCTCTCTCTCTCTTTCATCCCTCTGCCTCTCTCAGATGAATCATTGTCATGCGTGACCATGACTCACCCTGGCATCACCATCTAACTGTCCCATGGTCTCGTTAACCTTCTGCGGCCGACAAAAAGGGGTCAATGTCACTTATCTCAAACAGCCATCTCACCCCATTCAAAGGCAATACTGAGAGCAGGGCAGCTATCAACGGGAATAGGCTTCTTTATTCAAACACGCTATTGTTCTGGTTTCTCAGAATCTTCTATTCTGGACATCCATCCACCCACATGCACAGAATATACATCACCACCACATACA
Source organism: Gymnoscopelus braueri (assembly GCF_963280865.1). Classification (NCBI taxonomy): domain Eukaryota; kingdom Metazoa; phylum Chordata; class Actinopteri; order Myctophiformes; family Myctophidae; genus Gymnoscopelus; species Gymnoscopelus braueri. The sequence continues at coordinate 38,975,032 of NC_137605.1, read as the reverse complement.
CATTTGCATCCGTGCACATATCGCACACACCAGGCACGTACTTTAAGCGCACATTCTACGAAGCAAGCAGGTGTGTTTGCAAACAGATACACATATGTAAACATAGACATGCAAATACCTGTTCTTACTTACACGAGTACACACACACACACACACACACACACACACACACACACACACACACACACACACACACACACACTCTCTAAGAAGAGCAAACAGAGACTTGTAAAGTAAATCGTAAAAAGAAATGATCCGAGACCAGCAGATGCCATTTGAGTACAGGTGTGCCACAACAATTATAGCCATATTATAACGGAGTTGCTCTGAGCCAAAAATGATGTCATCGACAGTGAATGGGTCCAACTGCACTTGGCAGCATCATGTTGGCAACGACGATGAGAAATGTAATCAGATCATGACGGATGATGAAATATTAGCTAAGTGATTTGGGAGCCGTCCATTGAGAAGTGCGATGTACTTTCCTACAAGTTCCCACAAGTTGAAACTACATCTGACCACATCAGGGCCCCTTTGTGGGTTTTAGCTAAAGAATTCTTAACAACGGCGAAGATTCTTTGAAAGACATATCGTTGCTGTCGGGTAGAAACCTTTGCATCTCAATATTTCATGCTTTTATGTTTTTCATGAATTCATTTTATACTTCCTGGCACGACAGGGTCACGCAAAAGTGGCAAAAATAGCAGCTTTACAAGCTCGCAACACGTCATGCGTTGTGAGCTTGTAGATGGGCTATTTTCAAACTATTTCAACCCATTAAGACCTGAGGCTGATTCTACAAATGTCTTCTAAATCCTAACAGTTTTCTGAAAAACTTATGTTGCTATATCAGTGGTTCTCAAACTTTTTCATGTCAAGGACCCCCAAATTATTATGTATTTGGCCGACGACCCCCTATCTCAAAATATTTTGACCCCAGAAGTAAAGATTTGAGTTAAAAACGTTTGCTTTTAATAATATAAATGGCCCGGGCGGCAGGCGTGGCGGTCTGGGCACCTAGGCTGCTAATGAAGCCTGACAGCGTGTCGCAGGTTCAAATCCCGTTCCCGACGACCTTTGCTGCGTGTCACTCCCCATCTCTCTCTCCCCATTTCCTGCCAGTCTGCTGTATTCTATCAAATAAATAAAAATCTTAAATATAAAAAAATATATATATATATATGTATTCTATCAAATAAATAAAAATCTTAAATATAAAAAAAAAAAAAAAAAAAAAAAAAATATATATATATATATATATATATATATATATATTCTTTTTCCCCCCAAAGATTTGCACAAGCTCATAGCGGCACAAAGTGACGCACTGTGAGCTTGTATATCTGCTATTTTTTAATAGCCAATCAATGTGCTATATACAGTATATATAGCTAAAATGACACAGATGCTTTCCCGGTTTTAATGGGTTAACATTTATGAAAAGAGCTTGTGACAAGGGCTTGTGACTAAATAACAACTACATTGGAAACATTTCCTGAAAAGTACCAGTTTTGGATATACAAGGTTTCCTCCCGACAGCGAATGATATCAATGCCGAATTAAACCTAATGTATTTCATAGGTAGCAAAAACAAGGAGGATTTCACATTGTTCCCCCTTTCACCAAAAAATGGAATACCTTTTTGTGTTTTACAGTACCACTGGACATGTTTCTATGAAAAGCCACTGAGCTACACCCCCTTCTCTCTCCCACATCTGTTAAAATGTACAGACATGAGCACAGACCCAACTTGTCTTCCATAAGTGCTTTATAATCGCACTCTCCTAAGGGGGAGGTTGAGTTTTCTAAAGTTCAGCTAGCCACAGTTTTCCAAACCTCCTGTTATACTGCCAAGTTTAATACAAAGTCACCCTGATAGAAATCCAAGGCACTCTCTTATATATAAAAAAAAGAGAGCTAATTATTATCTTAAAAAAAAAAACTATAATCTCTCTTGAATGGAACGCTGTCGTTTTTATTATTTCAGTGCCACATTGTAAAATGGTGCATTTATGTAACACCTTTCTCCAAAGCACTTTACAATGTGCATTACATTCACACACACCGACGTCAAAGGCAACCATGCAAGATACCAACCTGCTCATCGGAAGCACTGAGCAGTTAGCGGGTTAACCCATTCACGCATCTGTGTCCCTTTAGATGACTAAAATCTTTGCTTCTGGGGGTCCCTGGAACAAAACATTTTGAGATGGGGGTCCGTGGCCAAATACATTTGTCTACATTTGACATCTAAAAATGTTTTCTATATCCTAACAGTATGTTGCTATATCAGTGGTGCACCAACTTTTCCATGTCAAGGACCCCCAAAATTATATGTATTTGGCCGCTGACCCCCATCTCAAAATATGTTGTTCAAGGGACCCCCCAGAAGCACAGATCGGAGTTAAAAAATGTTCGCTTTAAAACATATATATTTAAAGATGTGCACACATTTTCCACGATATTTTTTTTTTGTTGCAGATCTACAAGCTCATCGCGCGGCAATCGATGCCTCGCTATGAGCTTTTATATCTGCCATTTTTGAATAGCCAAAGAAATCTTAAAATGACACAGATGCGTTCCCGGTCTTAATGGATGAATTGTCTTGCTCAACGACAATTTGACACAAAGCCAGGGGGAGCCAGGGATCGAACAAGGAATCCTCAGATTCTCACAAGCGGCCGCTCCAAATCCTGAGCCGCCGCTACATTGTGCTCAAAGACATTTTGAATATGTGTCCATAATATATTATAGCATTCATATTGTTTTACCTGTTTTGTATTATATTACTATACTAGAGTCTATAATGCTGGATCTGAAACAATGCCCTGCCAATATTCAGACAAAATGTTGCAATAAGAATGACGTCACACTCGATTTGACACACTAAATTCTTAGAAGTGTTTGGCTCAATTCAAATAGAATTGTGATTCTGCTTCATTCAATGCAATTGGCGGTTGCACCATTTAAATCCATTCCCAGACCAAATGGAATGCTCTGGGATAGAATACTATTCAGCCTTCTCCCACATCCACTCACCCACAGTCATTCTGACCCTTTTGCATCACATTAAGGCCTATTACAACCTCCAGGTCTGGACTGGGCCATTGTCTGAGCCTTTATGGTGCAATGAGAGCTTCTATTTTGGGGAAGGTGATGTCAGTGGCGCTGGCGGGCTGCTGAACAAAGAGCCTCTAACATAACAGATAGCCTTTTAAATTTTTCATCAATCATCTCCATCACCTTCTCCCTCTCTCTCTGACGTGTCAATTACAGTAGCGGATCAATAACATTACACCTTCTGTGATACCGGGGAGACTAGAGGTCAGCGGAGATTTTGTTACAGCTTTTCAATTCGTCTCCATCCTCTATCTCCCTCATGTGTTACTTTCTGTTCCCTGACTTCACCTTCACCATCTTCATCTGTTCCTTTACACTGCCACCACATTTCATTATCACACCCACACTGCTCGTCATTATTTCCCTCCCTCTCTAACTTGCCTTATTGTTCGGCATAGTGGTGTAACAAATTAAGTATACCTCCTATTGTGTCAAATAAAAGCAGGAATGTTAACCACTTCACCTTTATTTTTTACCAATCTACAAGCTAACAAATTCTTCTATTTGTAATGTATTTTCTTCACCTATAAAGACATGGCCAAAATTGGAACGCCAGGGTTAAAGTGGTTAATCAGTGCTCATATTCCACTGATCACTGTCTGTTCGTTCATGTACCGGTTAAGTTAGCAGATCAATAAAGTCATCGGTCTCAACATGCTTCCTCTGCTACTAAGAAAGGATGTCTGCTCTCAATTCTGCAAGAGTTGTCTGTTGTCGACGTTGGTTTTTATGATGGCGAAGTCATTTCACAAACATTATAGTTCCATGTATCTCACACACACACACACACACACACACACACACACACACACACACACACACACACACACACACACACACACACACACACACACACACACACACACACACACACACACACACACACACACACACACACACACACACACACACACACACACACACACACACACACACACACACACACACACGATCGGTAACCTACATACAGTAAGCTACAGGACTAGGCCTGTCACGATTATAACATTTTACATGATGATTAATTGTCATACAAATAATTGCGATTAACAATTGTGTCTTTGAAGTTGAAGACTGTTACATATTTTACTGTTACATGATGATTAATTGTCATACAAATAATTGCGATTAACAATTGTGTCTTTGTCGTTGAAGACTGTTACATATGGATGAAAATTACATTTCTGTTTGGCTTTTAGGCTTTGAAGTTGCACATGGCAGATATGACACATAACCCAATTATACAAAGAAATGACTGACATAATATTTAATAACTTTATACTTAAAAAAAAAACATCAATAGTGGATATAGCTGATCTACAAGCTCACAACGTGTCGCATCGCAACGCGATGTGAGCTCGTAGATCTGCTATTTCCACTATCTGCTATTTCCACAATTTTTTAAAATGTTTGAAAATATATGATTCAACATGGTAACGATTATGATGATTATGACAAAATAATTGCGATTATCTCAAATAATTGCGATTAGACGATAACGTAATAATTGTGACAGGCCTAATACAGGACATTAGAATTACACACATCTAAGCATAATACATTGCTCTGCCTCTATTTTCAAGTGTACTACTCCTGAGCCAAAATCATTGCGGTTTGCTTGATCAGGATGTTTCACGGTTTACGTGTATGTGAACGTGTGCGTCTGTGTGAATATTATGTACCGTCCATAATGTGTACGCATGGCATGCCTGCATACTTGACTACAGGCCTCTGTGACATTTGCCCCTATTATTCGTCAAAGCATGTGGGCATGCATGCATGTCTTGTTGTATGTCTTGAATGTCACAGCCCATCCACCCGCAGCTTAACAATAGCATGCATGTACTGTAAGTAAAGCATGGGTGTTTGTATATATGAGTGTGGGTGCATGTATGTGTTTCTGTGCATGTGTTCTTTTTTCACTATGCATGAGAGGTAGACCTTTATTAATCCTGCAGGTAAATTCAGCTTCACCCAGCTGATACCTGCTGCTCAGATGGTCATGATGAGAGCTCCGGGGTGGGGGCGCCGTTAGGGTCAAGTGTCTTGCTCAGGGACACTTTGCTGTGTATACTGGCCGATGGGGAGGGGCGGTGACCTTCTGATTACCAGACAGCCTACCACAGCCTTACCAGACTCTACCCACTAAGCTACGGCTGCCCTGGTGGTGTTTGAACTGGTGGGTATTTGCCACTTACCTAACCCTAGCAGCGGGTGGTGCTCAACAAGTGTCCAACTGTTGTCGTCCACACAATGGCTTTTATAGACTAGGAGCTGGCACAGGTCCCTGACAGTCATGTCTGCTGGGATCTCCACAACTTTACCCATGCCGTCTTCACTGAAGATCTTCACAATCTGTGCAGAAATGAAAAAAGGATGAACATTTTAAACGTGGATAATGTTTGCTTTTGCTTTATTAAAGAAAAAGAAAAATCGGTTTACTTTCTCCCAACAAAATGACTCATCATTTGAGGAAAGAAAGGCAGACGCCAAGATTATCAAACCTTATCGATCGGAAAGGATAGGGGAAAAGAAAAGGTCCTTTAAAGATGGACTTACAGTGGAACCCCACAGCCAAACTGTGATAAAAATCATTTAAGATATAGCATTTTTCCAAAACACAGCCCAATGGGTGGGTATAGTCAGCAATTATCTTCAAAGGCTAGCATGGCATTTATCATATAGCAACCCATATATACTACAGCATAGACAGGCCTGTAATTATGGCACAATAGAAAAGAACATACATTCAACACAATGTAGCAATTGTGGTGTTAGAAATCACAGACAAGGAGATCTTTAAGAGCAACATATAGCTTAAGAAATATACTGTGTGTAACACGCATCTCCTCAGTGTCTACATGGCTTATGGGGGGCCTACGCACCACGTTCCAATTATAGCTTAATATGAAAATGTTTAAAAAAATACCCACAGATAATGTTGTATTAGTCCCTGCAGACCACCTGTTTCCTTTCTCCCTCTAGATGCATGCACACACACACACACACGTAAGCGCGCGCGCGTGCACACACACACGTAAGCGCGCGCACACACACACACACACACACACACACACACACACACACACACACACACACACACACACACACACACACACACACACACACACACACACACACACACACACACACACACACACACACACCATTCCATTATGGATCTATCAATATCATATGAGGAACAATGGCAAATGCTAAAATGAAATACGTCTCTCAAGTTATTTTAATCCTTTCTATCGCCCTGATCAAAATATTATAAGTATTCAGCATAGTTAACTGTTGAATCCTCAGTGATAATACCCCCCCCCCCTTCAACAGGATAACCCAGGAAAAAGTTATTTCTATCTGAATATGTATAATGTTGATAGCTGTACGGTTATGGTTTCGGCCAAACGTACTCTTGCAAGTCTCAATAGATTGACAAATCACCAGCCAATCAACTAGTCCTCACAATGAGCCAGAGTAAATAACTTACACCAGATGTGCAGCATACAAGGAATGGTCTGCATGAGAAACTAGAGCAGGTTGGTCAACGTACCTATGCAGGAACCTCTGGTAGTGAACCTACACACAGATCTACCCTACCTGATAAAAAACATACAGCACTGCCAGTTGTATGTACAGTATCCCAGTCTAGAACTGTGAACGTATCCACAATGGTCACGAAAAGAACACAAGGAGCAAGGTTAACTTCAGTTCTTTCAAAGCTTGTCACATATTCGGCTCCTTCTTTTTTTGTTGCTCTCACCCTCTCTTACATCTTGAAAAAGACAAATTCTCCTTGACCTTCAGAAGAGAAATTATCCAAAATGTAACGATGATGACAGATATTAAGTTGGGACATGACACAGACAAAAGAAAGAGATAGAGAAGTAGAGCAGTCTTACCTCCACGGCCTGCAGTAGGCAGCAGTCCGGGGAACACGAAGGCATTTTGTTGGAGTGAGCCTACCTCCCCAACGCACTCACACACTCTCCCACAGTCACTCAGGCACAAACCCCTGTTCCACTCTCTTCTTCTCTTCTTTCGAAGAAAAACCAAAACGAAACAACTCATAAAAATCCAATTCCCGTGGATGTAGACAGCTGACAGTCCGTGCTACCTGTCACATAACCGAGAGTCTACTCTTTCAGCCTATTGGAACCCCCGAAAAAACACTGTCTGAAAGCTCTGTGTTACAGCCTAAAACTGTCCGTACAGACCACAGGACAGCCACAGAGAGACAATGAGCGATCAGATGGCAGTAGGTACAGTACAGAGCTCTCAGTGCCGGTTGTGTCTGACAACTATCTTTCCCTCCCTCTCTCTCTCGCTCTCTCTCTCTCTGCCTGTCTCGCTCACAATGGGTTACAGCCTCAGCCACGGACTCCAAGGCACACTGAATCAAACCACACGCTCACCAACCAATCATAAGGCTGCAGCAGGCTGATGTAATCATTCCCACACAGACCCAGGCACACAGATCCAAGGCACACAGACACACAGACACACAGAGACACACACACACGCGCACGTGCGCAAACGCGCACACACAGACACCCCTACACAGACGCACAGTCATGCACAGACGCAGCCAAGTTTTTCAGAGCTCTTGAAAGCTCTGTGCTTCAGATTGTTTCTGTTCATTTGAGAAGGGTGTGGGGCAGTGAGGAAGAGGAGGAGCAGAACCCAGAAGAAGAACAAGAAGAAGAAGAAGAAGAAGAAGAGGAAGAAGAAGAAAAGCTTAGCTAAGGAGAATGAGAGTGAAATAAAAAGTTCCTCTGACACTTTGCCACTTTTCTAACCTCTGAAATGTTCAGGAGGTTTCAAGTGAGGGCTTGTTTCAATCTCTCTCTCTCTCTCTACTCTGGGCTCAGATCTCACCCTCTGGCAGCAGTAACAATTCACATGATAAACTAAATGAAACCAACCTGAAGCACTTGAACCCCCACCCTGCCATCCAGCTTTGTGCAAATATACTTCCTCCAAAGGAAACAAAAAACATGGAAAATTCAGCATATCACCGCTGTCGGGCAGAAACCTTGTATTTCCATATTTAAACTTGTTCGATTTGAAATTAATGCCCTACATCATCATAAAAGAGTGTCGCACAACAGTAGCGAAAATAGCCTATCTACAAGCTCACGCTTGTAGATTATTTTTAAAAAAAAGAACGGTTTTGGACATATAAGGTTTCCACCCGATAGCAACGATATTCACCCACCACCAACACACATGCATACATACATACGCCCCTCCCCCCCCCCCCCCCAACACTCACACACACTTCTTTTTAACTCCGATATTTAATACGGCACTGGACAGACAATAGCCCTGACACACCCCGTCTGGGAGAAGCCGTCTTGTGTTGTGTCCTTGGAGGCGTTTCTTTTCTTTCATTTTGTTTCTTTCACTTTTTACCTTTGAATGGACGGAGCGACGCGCACTGTGCAAACAGACCTGGGCGAGAGGAGGGGAGGCACGCACGCGAGCAAGGTGCAATCCTGGAATAAGCCGAGTTCCAGAGAAGAAGGGGGGAGGAAAACGAAACAGTGGTAAAAGTAGAGAGACGACTCAATTTATTCTAGGAGGAAACAGTGTGGGAGTCTGGTACGGGGGAGGGGTGAGAGAAGAAGGCAGCAGGGGTGGGGGGTTGAAAGAGATTAATAAGAGATATGAGAAGGGGGAAGAGTAATAGTGTGCCAGTAAGGCGAGAAATAGAGAAGCGTGTGTGTGAGTGTGTGTGTGTGTGTGTGTGTGTGTGTGTGTGTGTGTGTGTGTGTGTGTGTGTGTGTGTGTGTGTGTGTGTGTGTGTGTGTGTGTGTGTGTGGGTGTGTGTGTGTGTGTGTGTGTGTGTGTGTGTTTTCGGCAGCTGACACCAACTTAGCTATATATGTGTATGTGGACAAAGACATGCACTGACCCACAAGTGTGCATAATTATGTGTGGAAAAATGAGGGACAGAGGTGGAAAATGAGGGTCAAACAAAGTACACAGTAAAATCTTCAGTGTTGATTTATCCATTTGTAAGTAACCCTGAGTTAAACTAACACTCAGGATTATACAATGTGGGAAGGAGGAGTCAGAAACTGTCTGGTGACACACTCCAGTAGTATGTGTACTATGAATGATTCTTACTGTTAACTACACAGTATCTAGCCTGCACAGCTGTCTCTACCGCCCCCTTCAACCCACACACACACACGCACACGCACACACACACACACACACACACGCACGCACGCACGCACGCACGCACACACGCACACACACACACACCCTTTTCTACGTCATAGACACAGCCAAAGGGAAATCCCCAGGCAAGATGACAGGCTTCCTGCTCCCATACAGGGTCATTGTGAAGTGGAAGAAATCGTGACCAACCTTGTGATTTCCTTATTATAAGGGCTCTTTGATAAAGAATCTCATTGGTTTGGTGGGATATGGCTGGCGAAAGTAACAATTTTTTTCTCTGCCTGTCTATCTGTCTGTCTGTCTGTCTGTCTGGCTGTAACCACTTAAACCCCATACTTGGTTGACCAACGTCCCTCAGGGCTCTATACTACTGTGACATTTCTGTTCGCTCTACATCAAATATCTTAGCTGAAAATAGCCACGTTCTGAGCTTGTAGATCTGCTAATTTTACGCTTTCCAGGTTCTGGCAGAGTGCTGGTAGTTGTGAACAGAATGTCTAGGAGTGGTTTGCCACGATGAGGCGACCCTGACTGTGAGTGGAAAGAATGAGAAAGCTGTCTGTCTGTCGACCGGACAGAAATGACTGAAGAGTTATGTGTTTCAAGTGACCTACTCCAGTTCTCCATGTTCTTAAACGGGGACATTAAAGACAAGAGAGAAGGCGGGAAGGGGGTAGAGCTGTGGAGAGTGTGGGGGGGGGAGGGAGAGAGAGAGAGAGAGAGAGAGAGAGAGAGAGAGAGAGAGAGAGAGAGAGAGAGAGAGAGAGAGAGAGAGAGAGAGAGATGAAGGACAGGGAGAAATAGAGAGGGAAACACTGAAATGAGAGAGGGTAACGACTGGAGAAAGACAGAGTGATTGCCAGGGAGGGAGAGAGAGAGAGGGAGAGAGGCAGAGAGATAGAAAGAGGCAGAGAGAGAGGGGGGTGGAGAGTAAGAGATAGGGAGAGAGTAAGAGAGAAACGAAAGAGAACGAAAGAAAGAGAAAAAGAATGGAAGCACAGCCATACTTGAAAAGCCATTCTCTCTATGTTTTTCAGGGCTTTTAACTGTGTGCTCATTTAGAGAAGATGGGAGCAGAGGCCTCTCAGATGACTCAGGTTTGATAACTGCTCTGTGATGTAATTCCCCCGGGAGAGACTGAGAGCCTCAGGCAACACACACACACACACACACACAGAGTCGGACGTGCGCAAATGCACACATACCATTGGTACGTGTACAAATGCACGTACTGAACTATCATACACTTTCAACTCTGTTCATTCAACATTCAAGATTCAATACCTTATTGTCATGGATTGGAATCTCTTAATCTCTTAGCTCACTTAAACCATAACAGAAAAAGACAGAAAAATATGATAGTAAAACCTCTCACTCATGAAGCACATACAGTAGTAAGCCAGCTTCCCATGAGGAGTCACACAGCTGTTCAGAGGTCAATAAATCAATAGAGACCAAATCAAACATTACAACTTCGATGTTGATTCTACTGCAGGGGGCCTACAGCATATATAATCAGCTGCCATTGTATTTTTCATCCATACATTAGTCTAATTTATAAGCATATAAAAAAATAGAGTCTAATATTTACATACGCCAGAAATAAGAATAATAGTGGTTAAACAAAGTATAAAACGAGATAGGTGATATCCAACCCATACAATAACGTTAAAAGCATAAATCAAATGGGTAAAATAACATCGCAACACTAGCCCACTATAGTAGATAAAGTTATTTCAAAACAATCTGCCTTATTGCACAATTATTTAACCTGCCGAATGGCATGCAGTTGTTATGTTTGGAGTATTAAGGTGACAGACAGCTCCAGGATATACAGTACGTGCTCAGGCCCGGATTGGAGGGCTGGGAGAGGCGGGACCATCCCCGGCGGTCTGCCGTCTGATTGGCTGTAGGCAGCGCTATGGCAGGCAGCGCCGTCAGACATAGGATAGACGCCTGTTCATTGGATTGGTCAAAATGTCAGTAATCAAAGTGTTTTTTGGAAGGATCAGGAGTCAGACGTGAATAGTTTGTTTCGCTTTGCGCCCTGCCCCCATCACCAGTGCAGTTGTAAACAGAACACAATGCAATGCGTCGTGTGGTGAGCTTGTAGATCGGCTATTTTCACTATTTTAGCTTGACACTCTCGTATGACCAAGTAGGTCATTAACTCATTCACTGCCACAATTATTGCTGGCCGCGTTTGCCCACTGCCAGAGATTTTTCATTGAAAAAAAAAAGTACTCAGGAGCCGAGATACATAATTTTTAAGTTTTAAAGGTTTAATGACATTCACTTGTACACCACATTCAAAGTCTTTGTCCTGGTCCTTCAAAAGTGTACAAAAAGTTTTAAGTGAAAATTCCATTCCAGTGATCCATGGCAGGTGTTTTTCTCTCACATTTCTAAAGCCTTTTCAACTGCAATGAAAAAATAAATCTTTGCCTGCGGGTGTCGCTGGTGAGGGATTTTGCCTGTCAATCATCGCCTCTGCTCCGCCCCCCCAAAGGAAAGGATAGGGGAGGGGAGGGGCGAGGAGGAGAGTGGGCGGGATTAATCGACTGTGACCTCACTGTCGAAGGGCCAAGCTCAGATTACTTTTCAGCCTAATTATTCAGAAAACCCCAGACCACAGAAAATCCACTGAATGTTCTAAGTTCAGGTTTTTTGGGTGTAATTGAGGTCATAAAACCCCAAATAAAACATTGAAAATAAAAAAAGTGAAAATGAATGTCATGATACCTTTAAGTTAACAAGGAAGTGGATGGGAGTCTAGATCTTTAAACAATCATATCTCCTTGGTCTTTGGGTGAAATTTGAAAAAAAAAACTAAAAAAAACATAAACATATTATAATAATTATATGATAATTCAAAATCATACTCAGAGTGACTAAGAGGATAAGACAAAAACTTGTACATATGAACAATGTTGAATGCACACAGGCACACATGCGCGTGTGCACACACACACACACACACACACACACACACACACACCCACACACGTGTCAATCTCTGGGCTCTGCTTCTTAGCTGCTGTTCTATAAATAGATCGTCCGGTATTACGTACACGTTACACGCAATTGCATCAGATAAGTATGGCTAGACCAGATCACAGTTTCTCATACATGCCCAGCTGCCCACAGACAGACACATTAGGCATCAGTATGCGTGACAATTCAATGTGGATAACGCAATGGGAACAATATACTCCAATGAAAAAGTTATAAATTTATTGAACGTGGACTGTTGAACTTATTTTATGAGCAAAATCAGTTTTCTCAAAGTGGGGACCGGGGACCCCCGGGGGTCCTTGAGGGGCTTCCCAGCAAAATCAGTGGTTAATCAGTTTAACCACTTTAAACACGTTTTAATGCTTCAGCTATTTGAAAAAAGGTGATCTACAAGCTCACAATGTGTTGCGGTGCTTGTAGATTTCCCAAAAAGTATACTTTTGAAGATTTTTAACAACACACATCTTCTCTTAAGGGGGTCCCTGGCACAACAACTTTTCAGATGTAGGTCTGTGGCCAGATACATTCTGGTCATTTGGTGGACCGTGACATGAAGAGGTTTGAGAACTACTGACCTAAACAATACATGGACTTGAATGAGAATATCACTTGTCTATCTCGCCCATCTTGACATGAAACTTGTTGATCAAGGTGTCCTGATGTCAGGAATTAACTATTGTCATGTGTTACTACTGTCATGTGTTTTCTATTTTGGCCATTGTTCTTGACTGATGAACTCAGAACTAAGAGTAGAGTGGAAAGTTAGATTAAGTTGATGAAGTTATCCTTCTCATCGAAAAACACAGGGTGGTGAACCACATTTCAATAATAGCACCAAAACAAAGCCTATACAAGTCTTCACAACACATCGCAATGTGATGTGTTGTAGATCTGATATTTTAGATTTGTTGATTATTTTTAAAAATTTTGCCCATAATGACATGTCCAAAATATGTCCACCAGGGTTAACATGGTTAATAAGGTCAGCATTCAAATAAAGCCAAAATTCTCTGGTGCGTCACTGTTTGACTATTTCCTATTGTCTCACAGAGAGAGAGAAAAAAAATCCTAAATGTGTCACCAAAACAAACTGTAGCCATTGATAAGCTGATTTGGCTCCCCATCTACCCTCCTTCCCATTGACAAGTAACCTCAATAAAGGCCCTTTGACTCTACTGTAGTGCTGTGTGTGGTCTGGGCTGTCCTTGGCCAGTGACGCCCGGGTAATGAGACAGAAAGACAAAAAACTGAATGAGCCACAGACAATTGGCTCTCCCCTCGCAGTGCCTGTGGATGACGGAGCGGGAGGCGCTAGCTTGAAAACTATGCTGACTCATGAGGAAGGGACAGTGAACTGCTCCTTGTCATCCAATTACCGTGTCAAATTAAGACCCGAGACAAGAGGCCTATCTGGGCTAAGCGCAGCAAAAGGAGGCAGAAAGGAAATTAGAGAGGGAGCAAGGGGGCTGGGGGGGGGGGGGGGAGCTGACACATATAGAGATAGTTGCATAGAGGCATGGTGGAGGAGTGAAAGACTCACAGTGCACACTGACAATACAAAGTCATGTATGGTGGCGCTTAGCCATCACAGCACCAGTGTGGCCAGGCAACAACACATATTGGTTAGTTAGTGAGCACCGCAGAGCCTGTTCTGTCTGTAAACAAAGGGAACTTTTTAGCATCCACACATGCAGCGTTAGAATATTGAACACTGAACAATTATAGAACGCCCCACAGGAACATTTTGCAGTGGATGTCTGGCAAGTATGACAGTTTTTCCTTAACCGAAAACAGGGTTGAAAACACAAAGAGTCACATCTCAGAGTGGCTCAACGTGAATCCCTATTCAGTATTGCTCAATTTATTATTTAATCCAATAAGACCGGGAAAGGATCTGTGATTTTAGATTTCTTTGGCTATTAAAAAATAGCTGATATACAAGCTCATAGCACGGCACAGAGTGCAGCGCTATGAGCTTGTAGATCTGCTAAAAAAAAAATATCGTGAAAATGTGTTTGAATATATATATATTGTTAAAGCGAACATTCTAACTCAAATATTTGCTTCTGGGGGTCCCTGGAACAAAAGATTTTGAGATGGGGGTCCGCAGCCAAATTGACAAAAAAGTTGGAGCACCACTGATAAAGCAACATACTGTTAGGATTTAGACAACATTTTTAGATATGTATTTGGCCGCAGACCCCCATCTCAAAATCTTTTGAGACCCCCAGTAGCAAAGATTTGAGTTAAAATTGTTCGTTTAAAAAAAAAATCACGATTTTGCAGATCTACAAGCTCATAGCACGGCTATGAGCTTGTAGATCTGCTATTTTTGAATAGCCAAAGAAATCTAAAACGACACAGATGAGTTCCAGGATTGATTGGGTTAAGACCACCTAGATGAGGCCAGGTCTGTGCAACAATGTGCCAAATATTCCCCCAAATTGGACTACAGTGAGCGGATGCTTAATTGAGCGCCAGGGCCAATTGCCAGGGCAGCAAATGTCCTTTCAGACCACTGCCGATTTGAAACCATTGTCCATTTACTTTGTGGTAAAAGGGGAGAAAGAGATTGGACAAACAAAAGATGACATCATTGGCAAATGGCAATATTTTGGCAACACAATGGAACTGGTACAGTACAGGCCTGTCACGATCATGACATGTTTGTCAAACAAATAATTGCGATTAACTATTTAATTGTGTTTTGGATCATTGGAACATATGAATAAAAATGGGTTTGGCTTTTAGGCTTTGTTAACAAAAACTGCACAGGGCAGATATGACTTAAATAAACACAGAAATGATGACATAATAATGTAAGTATGGACAAAATTGGCCATATTTAAAAATTGTATACTTTAAAAATCTTTTATAGTAGAAATAACCGATCTACAAGCTCACAATGCGTCGCATCGCGACACGATGTGAGCTTGTGGATCTGCTATTTCCACCATTTTTAAAAGATTTTGAAAATGTATGAATATTTTTTAACAGGTGAATTAATGCAAACGAATGGAAACAATCCTTGCTTATTGTGATTATCGCAAATAATTGCGATCAAGCGATTATGTAAAAACTGTGGCAGACCTACTGGTACATCAGTTGCATGGTTAGCGGCGGTGGCGTAGCAAGCAGTGGCAGACCATAAAAATGAATGGACAAATTGACGCCATTGGTTTCTACAGACCCGTTTTGAAGCCTGTTTTTCAGCGATTTCAAATCCGCCATCTTTCTATATCTCGTCCGAAATGAATGAAAATTAATGCTATTGGCTGCAACCTCAGCGAGGGCGGGTCTTCACTCGGTAGAACCAGTAGAAACCCTGGAAACATACCCTACTTTATAATACATTTAAAAATTAATGGGACCATCATTTACTAAACGCATATCATGATGATTTAAAAGTGCCCGCGACGACCGGCCGATGGTCTGCTATTCGACTAAGCGGCGTCCGAGTTATGTACCGATAGGCACAGAATCGTAAATAATATTAGTGGGGACTGCGTTACACAAACGCAGCACACTCCCAAAGCTGACGCCACCGGCAGCTCCAGCCGCCGCCGCCGCCGCCGCCGCCGCCGCCACCGGCAGCAGCCGCTGCCGGAAAATGCACTCGCTGTCCCTCGGGGTTTGCCCCTTGTGGCAGACCTACTGGTACATCAGTTGCATGGTTAGCGGTGGCGCAGCAAGCAGTCGCGCAGTACTCTAGGTACGGCGCCCTCTGGTGGGCCGTGAGGATATTGCAAGTGGGTCCCCGAATAATTGGCAAAACGTTAGGTTTTTATCATGATATAACATTCATGTAAATCATGTCAAACTAAATGTCAAGGTATCTATCTTTAAAACCCTGAAAAGTTAGTTTTCAATGTGATACTGCTATAGTATAGTTCCATTGATCCAAGCTGGAACACAATCAATTGATTAGTCATGACTCATGCACGCGGCCCACCCATCTGACCACTTAACTTAAATGGTCAGATGGGTGGGCCGTGAAGGCTTTTGAGATTTTCAAGTGGGCCTTGATCCAGAAAAGGTTGAGAACCACTGCTCTAGTCTAGGTGATTCTAGGCTTCTCACACTTTAAACCGAGTGACCATCTAAAGCTAACTGTGTACTCCATTGCAAGATGATGTCGTTTGATGACAAGAACCGATTTTCAAGCCAACAAGCTTAACATTGTGAGCTTGAAAATCTATGTTTTCAGTAAGCAACGCCGTCGTCGTACTGCAGATAAATTAGGCTTTACTTACTAACCAACTCACTAATTAAAACACAATGCAGGATATTTTTTGCCATAACTGCAAAAATGCCATACAAGTAGAGTGTAAAATAGTATAGCGAAGAACAAGAAAATGTATTTCCTTTCATGAATGATGGTGCAGTTCCACCACTTTTGGGAGTAATTAATTGACATCATTATTTGTGTTCCATAGCACACTATTTTCATTTGTGTTTTTTTCCCCCTTCCTTTCTGTCTGCCATCCATATTCCCCCATGCCTTTCCTTCTTTTTTACAGTTTCTTCCTTAGTGTACAGCAGCTTGAGACATCTGAGCTGTCCTACTTTCCCTTAAAGAGAGCGGTGTGGGGGGGGGGGGGGGGGACAGAGGAAGGGAGACTTAAAACAGAGGGAGGAAGAGAGATTGAGAGAAAGGCAGACAGAGTGTGTCTCTGTCTGCCTTTCTCTCAATCTAGGATTGAGAGGACAGACAGACAGACAGACAGACAGACAGAAAAAAGTGAGAGAGGGAGAGAAAGAGAGGGAGACAGAGAGAGCGGCAGGCAGGCTCATGACCTACATGAGTCCAACAGTTCTGTTCAGCTCTAGCCAGATGAAATGCCTGTAGCAACACATTGCACTCTTTGTAGAACAGAGAGAGAGAGAGAGAGAGAGAGAGAGTTTAATAATGCATTAAATGATTACCTATGGCTTCACAATTTTATGTGACTTGTACTTTATTCAAATCAATATTATGTCTATATTTCTAATGATAGAGATTCTATGGGGAATACATGGTTACCTCTTGACTAGACTCAGTTGAAAATGTCCCGGGGTCCCCCAAGGTGCCCATCCCCTTTTCCCTCTACACCAAATCTCCTCTACAAGCTCATGACAGGGTTCATATGGTTAACATGCATAGATGGATATTCTAGAATACGCCCCCACACACACACACACACACACACACACACACAAACAAACACACACACACACAGACACACACACACCATGTATCCCTCTCAAGCCCCATTTATATGTCATTGTACGATGGTGTCACGGTGCCGAAAATAGCTGATCGACAAGCTCACAAGGCACTGCGAGCTTGTAGATGTGCTAATTTCGGAGAGCGGCACCGTCATACGATGGAGCACAAATCAAGCATCATGTCTCACATTTCTTCCTGCTGTTCAATGAAGCAGACCAGACGGCCGGACCCTCCACTCCCCCACAAAGCTGCCTTTAAAACTAAAAAATACCATGCATTCCATAAAGAAAAACTTGTCGACTGGGTGAGAATTTATCTCCAATTCAGCAGCCTATATTTAGAGCACCAAAGTGGGTCATATACTCAGAGCCACACAGGTATATGGAACACCTATTTATAATGCTGTTCTGGTCTAATTTGGAGCTGAGAGCAGTGACCAGGCAGTCCAGAGATAGAACACTGGCCGGGATTCCCATTAGCTAGAACAGCGGTTCTCAACCCGTGGGTCGGGATCCCCGGGGGGGGGTATTTAAAATCCTTAAATTCAAAAAGACCATTACCGCAACAAAAGTAATCAACAAAGTATACTATAAAAACTGGTCAAACTTTGGCCAAATGAAGAGGATTTTTTATAAATCGCCGATCTTCGAGCTCTCGTCTCGCAACGAGAGGCGTTGTGAGCTTGTAGATTGGCTATTTTCACAATATTTATCCGTGGAACCGAGTCAAACTAAATGTAATGCCTCAACTCCTACAATTCCAAGTGCTTGTCAGGGTGGGGGGTCCCCAGCTCAAATATGATTATTTTGGGGGATCGTGGCCTTAAAAGGTTGAGAACCACTGCTCTAGAAGAGAGTCCAGAGTGAAAGATGCTATTCAAATTGCTATTCAAATTGCTATTCAAATTGTACCAGTGCACAGTGGTGGACAGTATACAAGTACATTTACTATTTTTTTTCGTGTATTTCTATTTTCTATATCTTTTATACCTTTCCTTTTATCTGTTTTGCAAGTGCATGACTTTTGACTCTGCTACATTTCAAATAGAAATAGTGTACTTTTGACTAACTTCTAGGAAGGGACTCTTGGGACGAGTTGTGTTGTTAGATCAGCAATTCTTTTTTCTGAATGTTCTCCTAGTATGACATGCCCACAATAAGGACACTAGGGTTTCATGTGGTTAAAGTTAAACTAACCCCCCCTCCCCAACAAAAAACGAGCCTAATCACAAACAAATGAAGGCAAATCCATAATAAAACA
Source organism: Gymnoscopelus braueri (assembly GCF_963280865.1). Classification (NCBI taxonomy): domain Eukaryota; kingdom Metazoa; phylum Chordata; class Actinopteri; order Myctophiformes; family Myctophidae; genus Gymnoscopelus; species Gymnoscopelus braueri. The sequence goes on along the minus strand of NC_137605.1, from coordinate 38,956,236 downwards.
GTGTAAGATTGACACCATGGACCACATTTTGATTTGTGCAATTTAATAATGCTACAATCTGGCACTTATTGTAATGAATGAAATGTTATTCTAACTCATCTCCATGGTAGAGTATGATAATACAATATATCTAATACATTTCCAGTAGTTGGAGATGGACTCCCAACTCCAATGAGAAATATTGATGTCGGGTATAGGACACCTACTGGTTGAGAAGCCCTGCCTGAAGCTCAGAAGCAAGCCCAATATCTCCCCTGGCAAAGCGGGGATTCCCTCTTGATTGAACGCTAGATGTTTCGTTTCCCACACGGAATCCTGGGGTGTTGCAGTTTCAGGTTCCTCTCTCCGTTGGAAGAGGACGTAAAACATAGCCACAGGTTGAAGCTATAATATTTTTGTAACAATACTATGAACTGACAAAACGTATACCATGAATTTGAGGCAGTGTGCTTTTAACTCGGATATATATGAATCCTACTTTGAATTGCCAATTGTAATGGAATTGTCCTTTGTGATGCTGCAAAGCTACAAAACATAAAATAAAAAAACATGACTGTAATTGTAACCAACAGAAGCCACATAGTGACCTACTTTGTGTTTTAATTGGATGCTGTTACAGTGCTGTTCAAAACATCTGTTCAGATGCATAACATGAACATATGGGTACACAAATATAGCCTGGAGAATCGTATTTTATCATACTGTGTAAATAGAGCATGGCGCTGACTCGACTTGTATTACAGGTCGCCCTCACATGGGCCAGTCTGTAGTAGATATACAAACCTCCATAGTAAATAACCATGGACATACTAACAAATGTGTGACTGTGTTTATAAAATCACACATGAGTGTGGACATTGTGGGGGTTCCTGTGTACCTGTTTGTTTCACTGTGCGTGTGTGTGTGTGTGTGTGTGTGTATACTTGTGAGGGCCAAATGTCCCCACAAGTATAGTAGAATTTGAGAAATAGACACTGCGAGGCGTGCGAGCACAATTTTCCTTGTCTTCACAAGAGAAATGGTTGTTTTATGGTAAAAAAAACAAAAGAAATGGAGGAGTAAGGCTTACACATCGGAAAAGATTGAGGTTAGGGCATTTAGAGGTAAGATTTAGGGTTGGGGGGTTGGAATTATGCCTGATCTATACATAGTCACGCGCCAAAAATAGCAAATTGATGTGTCACATCGAACGTGTATATCTGCCTGACATCGGCGCGCAGCTAAATATAACTCAGGGTTCGGGTGAAAAATGGCATAAAAAAATGGTAAATTGCCATTTATAAATGACCGTCCTAAACATCTTTATGTCCTCACATGTATAGTAATACCAATATGTGTGTGTCACTATGACCCAGTAGCAGGTCTAGCTGGCAGGTCGAGGCATGTTTCCATTTAAGAGTGGGGGATAAATATGGCCTTGACACATGAGATGTTCCAGACTCAACCACAACCTGCCTGGCTCTGCTCCAAGCAGCATTTGTTCACCAGTCGCCAAGCAATTTGTATCCCACAGAGCTGAATGCGGCAAATCTGCTCCGTCAGTCAGTGACATGTGTGTATGTGTTCAGTGCATAGTGGAGGGGCTATAGTATGTATGTGCGAGAAGATGTGTGTGTGTGCGTGTGCGTGTGCGTGTGTGTGTGTGTGTGTGTGTGTTCCTGACACAGGCCACGTTTTGGATATCAATCCACTTGGGGATGCATGTCTAATTAAGGACAAAAACAGGTGTGGATTTTTACTGCAGTATCATAATGCTAGGGTTAGGGGTATGGTTAGGCAGGTTAGTGTTAGGTTTAGATAGGTTGTGGTTAATGAATGTACAGTAAGTCGATGGAATATCCCCAATACGCAAAACCAGTGTGTGCGTGTGTGTGCATGCTGAGAGTGGTGAAACAACCTGATAAATGCATAGTATTGTTTTAAGTAAAACAAAACTATTTGTATTCTGACAGTCACATTTCAAAAGTCATAAATGCATTATCTGACATCAGTGACTCCATTGTGAATTGAGTATTTGACGCCCTAGTAATTTATCATCGCTGTCGGGCAGAAACCTTGTATCTCCATGATATATATTTGAGAGTGCCAGGAGAGAGATGAAAGATTACCCTTTTTTAGTGGGCTGGACGCACAATGTTGCAATGGTGTGCCTCTTAGCTCTGAACTAAGATTTACTGTTATTGCTTACTCTGGGCCATTCCAAATGGAAGAAATAATAAACAATACTGGGGCCAACAAGCAAGCATGCATCAAACATAAATGCACCGACACACAAGCGAATGCACGCACAAGCTCACACACACTCACATCTGAATGCTGAATGATTTATACCCACATCAACTACAAATAATCACTGGGATATAAACAATTCTAGCGGCACAAACAGTTCAAATCAACCCGCGCACGGGCCGCACGCGCGCGCGCGCACACACACACACACACACACACACACAAGGTGCAGTGATTACATGAATCTATGTTTGCACATATGTGCATGCGTGTGGCCGTGTGCGTGTGCGTGTGCGTGTGTGTGTGTGTGTGTGTGTGTGTGTGTGTGTGTGTGTGTGCTGTATGTACGTGTGGGGGGTGTGTGTCAGTTTAAGAGCCAGTTAAAAACAGCCTTGCAAGCTGCTAGTGAGCCAGCATATTTCTGGCAGTCCGTCACCTTTGATCTCCATGCAGTGCAGCCTGCAGAACACATCAACGCTGGAATGAGAAGCAGAGCACACACACACACACACACACACACACTAACTTATACACACACAGACACACATACACATACGCTTGCATGCATGCACACACGTGCAAACTTACGCAAACACAACACACCTCAGTAGTGAGTGGGGAAACAGGCGGCTACGTTCCAACACACTTAACCCAACGGCATGGCATGGGCAGCATTCCATTCCGCCATTCCATTTACAGTGGAAAAAGTTGCCCTTTGACCCAGAGTTATTCCAACATTGTGGAGCGAAGAGGCCAGGGAACGCCATGCCTGCAGTGTTGAGAGAGCGGAGAAGCATGATGGAACGATGCCCATCGATTATCTGTCATTTTGCGTGTTCATGTAACTCCATTCTTTTCCGCGGATAGCAGCAGTGTCTACCTATCCGAGATGTAGACTTGAAACTCAAGGCTTAGTCCTGATTCACACTTTGTCGTATGACAGTGTATAAATTAAGCATTAGACTTAAGTCGGACTTGTCACGGAAAATAAGGGCTTGTGAATCAACGTGATTTGTTTTTAAAGGGATATTTCACTTTCAAAAAAACTTTTGGTCATTTTATTGTCTACTCAGGCTTTTGTGAGCCCCCGGACGTTTTTAAGTTGCTTGATTCTGTATTTAGATATTTGATATTAATTTTATCAGACACGCCCCCTTCCTATACAAACCCATTATAACTTCAAACTCCATTATTAACATGTTAGATTCATCAAAAATACCCGTCCTTGGTTTCCTGTGACTTGCCCTGCCCTCCTAATATGTGAGGGGGCCGTGTTTTTTAGATAAAATTTTTAATTTATTTAATACATTTTTGTTATTGTATTTCTTTTTTTCCATTTTCCAAAAAAAACATTAAAAATAAATGAAAAAAGTAATTGAAAAAACACGGTCTCCTCACGTATTAGGACAATATCAGTCACCAGAACCAAGGATGGGTGTTGTAGATGAATCTAACATGGTTAAAATGGAGTTTGAATTTACAAATCTAACATGGTTAAAATGGAGTTTGAATTTACAATGGGTTTGTATAGGAAGGGGGCGTGTCTGATAAAATGAATATCAAATATCTAAATACTGAATCAAGCAACTTAAAAACTGTCCGGTGCTCCCAAAAGCCTGAGTAGACGATAAAATGACCCAAATTAGTTTTGAAAGTGAAATATCCCTTTATGTCTATAATAACTTGCCCAAAATAGGATGAACTGTTGCAGCCCTATTGGACATCATGGTCCACTCACGCATACAAATTGGAGAAGAAAAAGACCCCCCAAAGCATCATTATTATTATTTTAATTAAAAGTGAGAAAAGAATACCATTCACCACCAGTGTTGGGTAACGTGCGTTAGTAACGTAGCGCCGTTACGTAATATATTACCGAATTGCGGTAACGGGTAATATAACGCATTACTGCAAGGAGAAGCTGTAATATATTATTAAAATGACACTACGTTACTACGTTACTTTGTGCGTTACCCACCAAAGTGAATGAGGAGGTTTTTTTTATCCACCCACAAAGCTACAGCAAAATCCCCTACAGGCGCGCACCTCTCTCTACAGGCTATCATTGTCAACAAATCTCTGTGATTCTAATTTTACTATAATCAGCTGAAGGGAGATTGTCAATTCCTTGTGCCAATTGTGTTTATATAAGATGGTAGTCTATTTAATTTATTTAAAGAATGCAAGTTAAGCATCGCGCAATTCAATGTTCCAATTTACACACGTCAGTTTTATTCATCAATTACTGATTACAAAAATATAAAATAATCTCTAATCAGTAACATGTAGGTGATACTTATGTCTATCAAATGTGGTTTTATTGAAAGGCAATTAAAGTCCAGAGCTAAGTTAGAAGCCAAACATCGGGTGTGTGCTCAATGTAAAATCCCCACGGTGCGGCTGCAGAGTTCATGTCAGACTCTGTCGGAACGTGAGCAGTGTTGCCAGATAGCAAGAGGAATAAGCAACTAGGTCTATGAAAACAAGGCCAAAAGAAGCGACTATAATAGGCCACATGAGCACTTCAAACCTATATATATGTCGTCCATTAAACAATATGCATATTTATATATGTTGGCTATTTGAAAATAGACGACCTACAAGCTCACAACCGTTCTACCATTATTTACAAGCAACTTCAGAAAAACAAGCCCAATGTGGCTTATAATAATCAAACCAGGCAACACTGTAGACAGGGAGATAGTAGAGCATAATATGCAATATAATATATTATATTGGATTGGGGATAAATGGCTAGTAACTGTCTAGTACATTTTTTAAACTCATGCCATGTCTATCTAAAGGATTGTCGGCTGGGAATGTCAAAATGTGTTAAGAGATTTTATTTGCCACTTTGACCACACATGGATGGAGTTTAGATCCCATAGGGACGGTTGTGTTACTTAAAAAAATTAAAATTGGCTAGTTGTTGGTTGTCAAACAATCAAGTGGTACTGTAGGTCAAGATGCATTTTGTTATGATGTGTTATTGGTTGACACAATGACACTACAGTAATATAACTGTTCACTGTTCAGAGAGGTCAAATTTTGAAAAATTAAATGACCTTAACCATATTTCTATGTCCTTATCTTAATTTCATAGGCTCAACATTCTATGCTGCTCATGCAGTCCTTGTTCTGTGGACTTTAATTTAAAAAAAAAGGTATAGAAAGAGGCTTGTGTCTTGTCATGTCATTATAGGCTACATTATAGAAGGTATATATCTATTAATTAATTGATTAATTTAAGTAAAATGTATTCATTAATGTAATTCATAATCCTATCTTATAATATAAATGCCTGCCCATCTGCCATCTCTGTGTCCCAAAAATAATTTGTGGGCTAATAATAATAATACAAAATCTAGCTTTTTTTTTTAAGTAACTAAAAAGTTATATGTAATATTAACATATTACTGTTGCTCAGACAGTAATATGTAACGAAATGTATTACTTTAAAATGTAGGTAATAAGTAATAGTAACATATTACTAAAATAAAGTAACTTGCCCAACACTGTTCACCACTGCCAACCGTCTACAGTGCAGTACACTTACATAAGACTAATAGCAATAAAAAGCGGTGGCTTCACTGGGAAGTTAGCTGCACCATCTCCAGATATCCAGAGGGAGGGTGAATGAGTACAGAGAGAGGTGATGCAGCATATGTCAGCATGGACCATAATTCATATCATTAAACTAGACAACAATGCTGGCACCAAGGCATGAGAGTGCATTTGCTAACAGTGGCAAGCTGAGTCAACCTCCACTGCTTGCTTGGCACTTGAGTTATTTTAGGCCTCTTACCTCACTCACCTAAATAAGTATCAACACGCTTATCATAACCTCAGATGCCTCTCTCTCTCTCTCTCTCTCTCTCCCTCTCTCTCTCTCTCTCCCTCCCTCTCCCTCTCCCTCTCCCCCTCTCTCCCTCCCTCTCTCTCTCTCCCTCCCTCTCTCTCTCCCCCTCTCTCTCTCTCTCTCTCTCTCTCCCCAAGTGCACTTGAAATGAATTAAAAGTTAGCCAGTGGGGGTTGAGCTGTGTGTGTGTTGGGGTTGGGTCTAAACACAAATGCATAGGCAAAGAGTCAAAAACGCCAACGGACATTGAGCTACAAAGATAATTGGAGACAGAGAGAGACAGAGGGGGTGGGGTATGGCCATACGATACAGATCAGTGTATTATATCAGCATACAGGACATCTAGTCCAAGTACAGTAAATCCATCAAATCCCAGCCAGTCAGCACTCAAGTCACTGTGTTCCCCCATCAGGAACTTCTTCTGCAGCCATGAGAACACTTTGTCCAAGACTGTAACAGTGCATGCTACAGTAGTACTAAGAACCCACTGTTCTGGACAGTTAAGGACATAATGCATACTGTATATCATCGCTGTCGGGCAGAAACCTTGTACCTCCATATTTCAATGAGTTGATAAGATTTTTTCCATAAATGAATACCCTATTTAATACTTCACCATATGATAATGCTGCATTAAGTAGTGCTAATAGCAGATATATACTTAACTAATCCCTGATGTCTCAGTATATGCCCATATATGGGCATGCCCCGTTATGTGGCCATATATGGAGCTGACTGATTTGTTTGCTGATGCCAAGACGACACATTGAGGTTAGACAACACACTCCATATTTGGGCGTAGCTGCATTGGGAACTTCTTATATGGTTACGGCTGAGTCATGGTGACATGTCAGAGGTCTGACCGTGCGCCCGCTGGCCGGTCCTCCCTCAAGCCAATTTTAATATAGGATAATGAAATGCCCAAAATAGGGAGGCCAGGTTGAAAGTGGTTAAGTCTCTCTATGGGGTTTATTAATACTGTGTTTAACCAACGAAAAGTAGCAAGAACTTGTGACCTAAATTATAACAACATTGGCTCCACAGAAACATTCCAACGTTTCCGCCCAACAGCGACAATATATATATATATATATATATATATATATATATATATATATATATATATATATATATATATATATATATATATATATATATATATATATATATATATATATATTGTTTTGATAAAGTTGCCGTAATCATGGACAAGCAGTAGGAATAGATGTTTAGAGGCCATCCAATATGGTGGCTTAACTAACCAGATTCAGACAGGTCTCTAACTATATGGGGGTCCTTGAAATTAAAACGACACAAAAGGCCACATAAACTTGTCTCTCGCCTTGACACTTTTTGCAGTTGAAAATGGGTCATTGTTGTCGTTCAACAACGCGGCCATCCACCAAAGTCTTAATTAGTCTCAAGATGATTAGCCGTTAAGGAACGGAGCAGAAGAGATGAACAACAGGCAATGGTGAGGAGAAGTGGAATCATATGGCCATGTGTGACAGATTGCCCAGTGATCCTTGACAGCTCTTTTGCGCAGCCTGCGCTGCATTCACATGCTTCCTGCACGGGGCCCAGGGAGCACGGGGAAGGAGAAATGGAGGGACAGAAATATGGGAGTCTGTCAGAAAGCGCCCGGAGGTCGGAAAATTCTGTAAACTAAACAGCAAACTTCTCAACAGCAGGCTGGCTGGATTGGAGGGTTTTTGGAGGCAATAAGGGGGGCAGAAGAGAGAAAGAGAGAGAGAGAGAGAGCGAGAAACACTGAGATAGGCATAGGCTACAGGGAGATACAGACAGGGACTGGCAAAACATTGTTGTGATCATCGTAGAACCTGCACGCACGTGCACAAACACACACCACGCTCCTATTAAGCCCTCCTCAAATCCCTCACACCATAACATTTGAGACACTACAAAGGCGACACAGCAGCGATACCATTGCCACCAGTACACAGTAAAATCCAAAGCATTCATTTATCCCTGACAGCGTAAAGAATCCATCTATCCTTTGCCATTTTTACACTTGAGCACAGCTCTTAAACCATACATAGTTTACTGGGGTCCCCCAGGGCTCTATTCTAGGTCTGCTCCTTTTTTTTTTTACCTCTGCACCAAATCTCTTAAAATAGCCAATTTACACGCTCACAATGCATCACATTGCGACGGCATTGTGAGATTGCAGATTTGCTAGGTTTGCCTATATTTTCCAAATGTCCACTTATTATGACATGCCAAGTGGTTTTAATCACTTGATTAAGACCTGACTTGGCTCTGTATTTGGTGGGCTTTTTTCTTTTTAGATCTAGACCAAATCTCTTTGCCGATCTGCAAGCTCACGTTTAAGCTCACTAAACTGCTTCTAGTAGCAAATGAACAATTCTTGACACAGCTGTGACACAGCTCTGTTTACACATATCTGTATTCCCTTTTAATTGTACATGCATTTCTTAGTTTAGATTTTTTAATTGATTGGCTTGTTTCATATTTGCTTTGGCAATGTAAACATGTTTTCTCATGCCAATAAAGCCCATGAATTTAATTGAATTAGTTTGAAGGATTAAATGAGCTCTCCGGTCCAGGTTGGACTGTGTTCATGGTGCACTAGACAGCTGGACACCCCGCCAGAGCCAGAGACACATGTGCATGATGAGACGGCTCAGCAGGAGGCTTTTCAGTGGAAAGGTGCTGAATTGAATTTCCACTGAAGAACAACCACAATGAGACATACTTTCCATTGCCATTACAAAGGACAGACACTGCCAATGCTGTAAATAGTTTACACAACTCACAGAGACAAACACAGAGGCGCACGCACTCACTCACTCACACACACACAAAAACAAACATACGCACATGGTTGCATGCAAAGGCACACATGCCCACATGTGTCTGTACCCCGCACATGCATATGTGCACATGCACGCACACACATACACTGAGGCACAAAAATTACACACACACACACACACACACACACACACACACACACACACACACACACACACACACACACACACACACACACACACACACACACACACACACACACACACACACACACACACACACACAGGAATTCACTTTTCCACAGCTCTTTCTCAACAATGCTTCTTCATTGCAACAGTTTGGTGGTCCATGCAAAAGCAAACCAGTAAAAACTTTCCACTCTTTTCTATATCTAGCAACCATTTACCTTTATGACCACATTTAACATTGTGTGCCTTCTAAACAGATGTAAGGTGATGTTTGAAGCCAACAGTACATGAAATAAAATAAAATACATTCATGCCTGCCAGTTCCAGTCCTGTTTTCCTCTATTGACCACATCATAAAACACACTTATTTGAGCTTTATTAAATAAAAATGAGTTTAAAAAACTAAACAAAACAAAAAACAAACATAGTTTGCAGGCAAATGTGTCTTGTTCAGTGAGTGAGTTGTTGTTTCCAAGGGTTCATGGAATTGAAATGAACAGCTAGCTATTTTATTTTCTGATTTAATTTAATGTAATGTAAGTACGTAAAACAATCCCACCAATAGTTTTCCCTGTCCATCAGTATATGTGCTAGCTCAATTTCTTGGCTCCCACACAGTAAAATCCACAGTTTGTTACTCAGAGAGTTAAATTAACACACAGATTGTGTAGGTGTAGGTCCAGATATAGACGTGTGGTTTGTCTTGGCAGTTTCTCATACATTACTACTTTAGTGCCGAAGATAAGAGGGATAAAATGTGAATTCTGTTTTAGGGTGTTTTTTTGGGGGGGAAGAGTTTCACCTCTGAATTCATATGTACTTCAGCTAGTAGTCCACCTCTCGTTCTCTCTACGTCTCTTTATAATCTCCATGTCCTAGTCTACTTTACACTTAATGGACCCTCTGGGGTTTTCAAAAGCCCACATCATTCCCATTGCTCCAGGCAGATCACTCTAATAAAGTGGTTTCTCAACATTTACCAGACACTCCTGGTTTACCGAAACAGAGCCCAACTGGTGTCGCAGCCAGTAATTAAGGGCTAAAAGCATTCCCACTCATAGGGACCATAGTCTTTAACATATTTACCGTACACACCGAAATTGACCATCCAGTGCACAATTTATGCCACAGCTAGTAATTCAAGCCTACAACATTCCCACTTACAAAGAAACAACATTCCCAATTATAAGGGCCTTACTCTGGAATAACATTCAAACATTTACGGGATACCCCGAGATTACTGATCTACAGGCTGATTTATGTTGTAGACAGCAATTCAAGCCCACAACATTCCCACTCCCCAAGAGGCCTAACTCTCCTGAAACATTTACCGGATATCTCAAAGTCTCCGGATTTAGCATCTAATTTATGGCCCTGAACCAAGGTTCAAGCAAGCAGCAGCGCTGCTCATTTTAAATTCTACCTATTATCTTGGCTAGTAACCAGACTTAAACTGCAGTCTTGTACCATAACATCCATAACCGTCAAGCTAGGATTATAGGCAGGGCGAGTATTTATGAGAAATAATCCACCCCCATATTACTGTAAACTGGTATGTTACTGTAACCAGTGCTGGTTTGCCACATGTGAAGATCATTAGCAGTGACAGAGTGAGATGCAGGAAACCACATGCATGCGGACATCCGTGTGCACGCACAGAAGCTCTCTCTCTCATTCTCTCTCTCTCACACACACACACACACACACACACACACACACACACACATACAGTGCCATTACCTGGAAATATTACCGCGTTATGACTAACTTTCAGAAATTCCTGAAACTCCACTTATGAATCCATAAAAAAGTCATAGACGCCAGATGAGCCCGATATGGCCTGGCCATCAAGCTACGTACATACATGTACTGTACCACAAAACAACCAGAACCCAGACTGCCAGGAAACAGAATGAGCATCCAAGATGAAAATAGTTAATTAATGTGTGTCCAAAAAATGTGTTTGAAGAAAATGCTAAATGTGAGAAAATCATGTTCGGTGGAAATGGGCATGGCCTAAATGGGGAGGTTTCCTTTTATACGGTCAAGAGTGATAGGCCAAAATGTAAAGCTGCCTGGTATAGCACCACCATGAGGCCAAAAAAATTGGCCTACTGGGAGTGTGCATGCAAAGTTTGACTTCAGAGTTCAGAGTTGTCAGAGATTAGCAGTGGAAACACACACAGACACTGTAAACAGACACATAGGAGAGGACTCTGAAACCAGTCTAGCATCACAAGTGGTTTCTATATCCTGTCCCCATTGAACTTTGCAGTCTCTGTCACTTACATATGTGCCGTTGGTGGACTCTCCAGTGGGTAGAGATCCAGGGCTGAGGACAGGGGAGCTGGCTGGACTACAGAGCTCTGGAAAGGGGTTGGGAATGGCTGGAAGAGACGATGTCCTCAGCTGCTGCTCCTCTTCCTGCAACCTCCTGGACCGGGACCAAGAAGAAGGAAGGGAGGGGGTGAATTACACAACCATGATGGTTAGCACGTTCAAGTTTAGCACAGGGAATGGTCAGCTTGTAGACTGGTGTTTATCCATCTCATTTTCATCATAGAAATGTCTCTGTAGTTTGTCACAGGAATGCAGCCTACTCAATGTGACAACAATGCCATCTGTCTTTGTCCTGTCTTCAAACAAACCCCCTGATTATACAAAGTACTAAGTCACACAGTGTCTGTTGGCCATGTGACCATGTACACTGTAAAATCCTAACTCTGAGAGTGTACATATTTAATTGGTTACATTTGTGAGTTAAAAATGGATAAATTAACATTGAGGATTTTACTCTACATGAAAGCATGACACGACGACTGGGAAAGCTGGGTAATAAAGTTATCAAACATGAGTTCTGAGCTATAACGAGAATAACAACAATAAAATCCACAAAACGTAAAAGCATGCCTCTGGTTATGCTAAGGGATACTCTGCTGTCTAATGTTCTTTGCTCTTCCCCCCCCTGATTTCTCTCTCATCTCTGTCCAAAAACTGGTCATGCCTACTTCCTCTTTGAGAGGGAATGGTTATATAAATGTAAGAGAAACTTTAAAGCGGCAGGAACTTATTTTAATGAATAAAATGTGATTTTAACCAATCTGTATGGTAGAGTATGCTAATGTATATACATCTGCAATGGCTGGACCCTGAAGAAGGAAGACTTGATGGCGAAACATTGGTGTTTAAATCTCTGTATGTCCTAATAAATTAAGCTTTGTAAGTTATGAGCGGGCATCAGCTTTTTTTTTAAAAGTAGCTTGCCCAACATTGCAAACAATACTAAACTATACAAAAACTTAAAGTCATAATGCGTAACATTCATGTTAGACTTCTGGTCTATCTACAGTATGGTGTTAAAACTGCGATTCCCAGAATTCAGTTCAAACCAAACTTCGGATGTACAGCTCTGAAATGAATGCTGCCCGGTCCCAGCACAGAGGATATTTTGGAAATCAACAACAGCATAGTCAGAAACGGTATGGTATATCAATAAATACATTTCCACGACATTTCCATTGCCTGCGTCATTTTGGCATGAGTGTCGGGGGGCAGATACTCGCAAGTTACTACTCGAGAAGTTATCAAAAAACACACTCATGTGAAATGGTCATTGTGAAAAAATAAACCAGTGAAAGATATATTTTTTGTTTAATTGAAAAAGTTACACAGTATGACTTTAAGTATGCAATCTGGATAGCTTTAAGTTGAAGTTGAGTGGGTGCAGGCACAGTAGAACTCTGAGATAAAACCCTCTGACATGTGCAGAAAGCTGTGCGGGAGAGCCAGTTGGTATTAATAAACTATAGTTGTACAGTATCCAGGCTCATGTCTGTTTCTTTCTGATCTTTCCATAATGAACAGTCTAGCAGCGACTGCGAGTGGACGTCCCACACCCCAGCAGCCTATACAAGTCATTTTCTGCAATATTCATTTGTTCATCAATATTAAATGACCACATCGCTTTCAAGCAGCTCTTAATTAAGGCTCATATAAGCTCATGATCAGCGAGAGCGACAGTAGAGTTTAAAGGTCTTTAGACACGTGGGGCGTTTCACGCCTCAATAGTAATTAATTTTCAATGAGAGGTGAGCATTCAGGGAGCATTCAGGGTGCGACCCGTTGAAGTTGTCACATGTGTGCTCGACGCACGCACCCGCCCGACAAGAGCTGAACTACGGCGATTGATGTTAATTTGTAGTTAGAGGCGATATCGGCAAGCGGGCGTGATACCGTGAAACCGTCGCGTTCGTGCGCGCTTTACGCGCGCGCCCACGTTCAAATATGTTGAGCTTGTTTGGATGCGATGCGCATGTTCACATGAGGGGCGCAGTGCGACCTCAGGGAACACAGGCGTTGTGGCTCCCCGTGTGAAAAGACCATTACCCTCAACTGTCCAACAGAAACTTTCAAGAGTCTCTCTCTCGCTCTCTCTCTCTCTCTCTCTCTCTCTCTCTCTCTCTCTCTCTCTCTCTCTCTCTCTCTCTCTCTCTCTCTCTCTCTCTCTCTCTCTCTCTCTCTCTCTCTCTCTCTCTCTCTCTCTCTCTCTCTCTCTCTCTCTCTCTCTCTCTCTCTCTCTCTCTCTCTCTCTCTCTCTCTCTCTCTCTCTCTCTCTCTCTCTCTCTCTCTCTCTCTCTCTCTCTCTCTCTCTCTCTCTCTCTCTCTCTCTCTCTCTCTCTCTCTCTCTCTCTCTCTCTCTCTCTCTCTCTCTCTCTCTCCTTTTGATGTCGTCCCATTTGAGCTACGGAGCAGGGTTATCCAGAGGTCAGCACTGAATAATAACTTCAGTGCCTGACTCTGTATGTCTGTATGATCGTGTGTGTGTGAGAGATCGTACAAATGGGACACATTTGGTTCCATTTGTACAATCCCAGAGTTACATTAACACTGAGGATTTTAACTGTGCATGTACCCAACCCCCTCTGGTTCTGCCAAATACTCTACAGAGAGAAGAAATGTGTGTGTGTGTGTGTGTGTGTGTGTGTGTGTGTGTGTCCATGGATGTGTCAGCGCCAGCATGCGAGCAAGCCCATGCTTTCATGCATTTAATAGGCAGCCTCGAGGGGATTATTGGTTAGTAGTCTTAAACAAAGAGAGACATTTGCACTCTGCACTGAAATAAAAGAGAATTTTAACTTTCCCCCTTTCCTGCTGGACAAAGAGAGTGACAACACGAGAACAGGTCATTGGAAGGCTACGCATAATGAGCACGGGTGAAACGTTGAACTCAATTACCCAGAGTGCACAGAGGGAGGATGGTAAAAAAATATTCCTTTACAGATGGGGAAATAAAGGATATAGGGGGGATGTGTGTGTGTGTGTGTGTGTGTGTGTGTGTGTGTGTGTGTGTGTGTGTGTGTGTGTGTGTGTGTGTGTGTGTGTGTGTGTGTCCAGGTGTTTGTAGTTTCATCATGTAACACAAGAGTAAAAATCTTTTGTTCTGGTTCCTCGGATGTTGTAATAATAATCTATTAATTCACACAACCTGCTGACGAGTATGCCGGCGCCAGACTAGTAATAATAATAGTAAACAGACAACAACAGGAAATAATAGGGGGGGGGGGAATAGTGTCCTCAACGTCCTCAAGCTTAACGATTGATAGTTAAGAACCAAATGGACCCTTACAGGTCTGTAAATCCGAGTGTAAAAAGGGAACCAAATGGACCATTTGAACACTCTCAGAGTCAAAGATTTTACAGTGTAGACTGGGGTCCCAGTGAACTTCACCAAATGGGAGTCCATGACCAAATGCAGTGGTTCTCAAAGTGGGGTCCAGGGATCCTCAGGGTTCCTTATGGACCCTTACAGGTCTGTAACACTGAGAGTGCACAAGTTGAACCAAATAAATTAAAGAGATAGAGAACCACTGGCCTAATGCATTATCAAACAGGGGGGGTCCTAAAAATGTAGACGCTCGTGGGCCTACCTGACACTGTTGCCAGATTTTGTGAGAGAAACAAGCAGCCAGGTCCATGAAAACAAGCCCAAAATAAGCGACTATAGCCTGGCTCCAGCCCCTGAAATCACTAGCCTCGCATTCGGGTCTGGTGACGCTGTAGAAGGCGGGATTTTCTCGTTTTAAAATCTAAACGACCCAATCGGGATCGGGATAATCCAGTATGAACCAATCGCCAAAGAGTCCCACTTTGGCCACGGCCCCATCTCAGAAAACGGCTGCACTGAGAGGGCTTTCAGACTGAATAATGGAGTGAAACGAAATGAAGATTCAGGCTGAGTCTCAGGCTAAAACTAGGCTATATGAGCACTTTAAACCTATATACAAATATACATCGCAACACTTTGTGGGCTTGTAGATCTGCTATTTTCAAAAAGGTCTTTCAGATGGGGTCTGCGGATAAATACATTCATTTTGACGTCCTTGACATGCAAATGTTTGAGAACTGGTTTAAACAATAATAATAAAACTCATTTGGAAGCGAGCCCAAATAGCTACACTTTACAAAAACAAGCTCTACCTGACAGCGAGGATGTGCATGGGCTGTGAGCGCCTGACGCCGTGTCGAGGGGTGGAGTCCGACGGCGAGGAGGAGGAGGGGGAGGTGTCCTGGGCGGGGGCGGGGCTGAGCGTGTGCGTCTGCTGACCCTGCCGCGGCTGGCTGAGATGATAATGGTGGTGGTGGTGGTGGTGCGAGGGGGAGGAGCTCTGTCCGTTGTGCAGGAGTGGCACAGACTCCGGCTGTTGCTGACCGCTGCAGTTCGAGTACAGGCTCTCGAATGAAGAGTTCATGTCATTCACCAAGGCCTCCAGATCCACGTCGTCCTCTGGAAGAGAAAGGGAGAGCCGTCTGTTATACCAGTGGTTCTCAACCTGTGGGTCGGGGGCCCCCAGGGGGGTCCCCGTCATCTCGGTCCCCAGATGACAGGCATTAAAAGTCCTTAAAGGTATCATGACATTCATTTTCACTTTTTTTATTTTCAATGTTTTATTTGGGATTTTATGACCTCAATTACACCCAAAAAACCTGAACTTAAAACATTCAGTGGATTTTCTGTGGTCTGGGGTTTTCTGAATAATTAGGCTGAAAAGTAATCTGAGCATGGCCCTTCGACAGTGAGGTCACTGTCGATTAATCCCGCCCACTCTCCTCCTCGCCCCTCCCCTCCCCTATCCTTTCCTTTGGGGGGGGCGGAGCAGAGGCGATGATTGACAGGCAAAATCCCTCACCAGCGACACCCGCAGGCAAAGATTTATTTTTTCTTTGCAGTTGAAAAGGCTTTAGAAATGTGAGAGAAAAACACCTGCCATTGATCACTGGAATGGAATTTTCACTTAAAACTTTTTGTACACTTTTGAAGGACCAGGACAAAGACTTTGAATGTGGTGTAAAAGTGAATGTCATTAAACCTTTAAATTGTCACTTTACAAATACCTGGAAAAATAAAAGAAGTTAAAAAAGACCATTACGGCATCATACTATAAAAAACAGATCAAACATCGGCCAAATTAACAAATAATATAAGCTGATGTACACGCTCACAACACCTTGCTATTTTCACGATATTTATCTGTGGAACCGAGTCAAACTAAATGTAATAATGCCTCAACTCCTACAATTCCAAGTGCTTGTCAGGGTGGGGGGTCCCCAGTTCAAATATGATTCTTTTGGGAGGTCACGGCCTGAAAAGGTTGAGAACCACTGAGTTATACAGGGTTCAGTTTGCTGGGGGGGGTGTAAATCCATGCCTCTGCTTTTGATTCATTTGTATGGCTGGTGGGGATATATTTTCATCCCTGCTTCTGGGTCAGACTGAATTAAATACATGCATTTCCATTTGGGAAATGTGTAGACTTAATAATCGAATCCTGTGTATTTGTGTGTCAATATGTATGTAAAGAGACTAGAGAGACAGAGAGACAAGAGAGACAAGAGAGACTAGAGAGACTGAGAGACTGAGAGACTGAGAGACCGAGAAGAGAAATGAAGAGAGACGGAAATTAAGTTTGTGTAATACTATTCACAAGGGATTCAATTTCAGCGGATGAATAGGAGAGATAGAGCAGATTAGAGGAGAATAGCACATAAGATAAGAGGAATAGCAGCAGTATAGAGTAGAATATTGTCTCTTTAATAAAAAGTTATTTAATTAGCAAGTTAGAATAATTAAAAAGTTCATTTGCTGGGACAACTAAGGGTTAAAATTCATACTTGGTCGTTAGACGGTGTTGCACTTTTTTATATCCCAGCACTTTTTTCTGAATGTAGCCTTTTATTTTTATCTCTTGCATTAGATGCGACCAGACTTGTAGACTGTTTTATGCTATGGTGTTTCATGTCTGTTGTTGTCCTGTCCTGTACTGTCTGTAATGTATGTTTTAACCCACTACTCTTGCTGTAAACCTAATTGCCCTTTTGGGACATTAATAAAGACCTTGAACCTTGAACCTTGCTCGCTGAGAATAAAAATGGAGAAGGACATTTTAACACCAAGTTAAAGACAGTACAGTAGAGGAGCAGAGCACAAATTATGAACCAGAGCCAAACTAGAAAAGGAAAACAGAACAACAAAATGGAACATAAATGTAATTCCTAAGATAGGACAATAAATCTATTGCCCTACTGTTAGACAATATAGACGCAGAGAGAGAAAGAGACAGAGAGACACACACAGAGAGAAAGAGAGGAGAGACAGAGAGAAAGAGAGGAGAGACAGAGAGAGAGATAAAGTATCTAAATATAGTTGGGACTTTCCTGTCTCTATTTCAGTTTCTCTTTTCATTTGGCTGGGATTTGAACCCTTGAACTCTCTAGGCTGGCGGTACACCACCTTGAGGCACACACACACACACACACACACACACACACACACACATAAAAAAATAAATGCACATACAAACAAGCTCATGCATGCACGTACACACACACACACACGGTAACCAGTTCTGCAGGAGTGCTGAATCAGCAGGGCTGTCTTGACTACGTACATTGTCCTGCGGTTGGAGCTAAATCTCCAGGGATAACAGGGACAAGTATGAACCTGCCTGAAACACTCTTCAACTTTTAGCACTGGAGTTCACAGCAGAGGCACTGCACTGTCAGGGTCCATTCTAAATTCACCACATGGATCCAATATTCTGCTTTGAAAAGGCTACTTCCATGGGGTGGGGGTGGGGGGGTGATCTATCATCAAAGCACTTGTGAAATACATTGTAGAATTTGGACTCACTTCATGATGAGCAGGCTGTATCAAAGCTTGAAGCAAACTCAAAGGAAAAGCCTTTGACACATCCCAACTTTAATAATGCATTACATCTTAATTTATAAATCTGGAAATCTTGGAGCACAACTTTCCACTTACTATCTCGCAAGCTGTATTGCTGAGTGAATCTCTCGTTCAATATTTCATCGTTAGAAAAAGAAAAGATGTGTTCAGTACCACCACATACTTGTATGGTCCCCATTTAATTACACTACAGGCTACTGCAGTGTCCATGAATCCCACTAGGGGGAGACAAGCTCTGTACAGTAGAATGCTGCTGTTATGATTCTAAAGTATCAGAAAGACATTGAGTATCAATGTATCAACTATTAGGTATTTTCTTTGAAGGTCCCACTTAAAAGGTGTATGCCCTTGCTTATTTTGCAGTGCAATATGGGTGAATTGTATCTGTTAAGTGATGACAGAATATCCCCAGACAAGGTAAGATGTAGGTTGAGTTTGTTCATGGGTTCCTATGTACTATGCCACTCAACAGTTGTGTTTGTCAACTTTGGTCACAAAATGAATACTTGAATCAATCAATCAATCAATCAATCAACCAACCAATCAATTCAATTGTGATATGGATTTCCCTGGGTCTGAAATAAAGATGGAAGTGAATTGAACCAACCAACCAAGCAACGACTAACAGATATTCCTAGATTGTAGGACAAAACTCACCTTTATGTGCTTAAAGCCTGATTTACACTTCGTCTTATGACAGTGTTGCTCTTCAAAATTAGCAGACCTACAAGCTCATGTGATGCGTTGTGAGATTTTAGCACTTTTGGATTGCGACACCATTGTACAATGGAGTATAAATGAAGCAACAATTGTACAAGCAGGCCTCGCTGAGGGCCCAGGACGCCTACCTTGGTTATTAACTCATTGAGTGCCATTGATGTGTTTCACGTGTTTTACCGCAATGGCGAGCCAATGACGTGTTTGACGTGTTTTGGGAGAAAAAAAAATCAGAACCCAAGATATCATTATCTGAAGATTTGCTGCTCCATTCACTCCTTGTTTAACTTATTACTGAAAAAGGCTGTATCTCGGCTCCTGAGCACTTTTTTTTTTACTAAGATCTTTTGGCCCAGACATGCTATCAGACAATTAATGTCAACAAGGTCGCGATGACCTCGTTGACATTTTTGTTATATCTGCCCAGTGCAATTTCTGTTTACAAAGGCTAAAAGGCAAAGAGAAACGTAATCTTTATTTATATGTTCCAATGTTCAAATGCCACAAACACAATTAACCCATTGAGACCTAAGGCCAATTCTACAAATGTCTTCTAAATCCTAAACAGTTTTCTGAAGTGTCAGTGGTTCTAAAAAAAAATCATGTGAAGGACCCCCAAAATTGTGTATTTGGCCACGGACCCCCATCTCAAAATATTTTGTTCCAGAGACCCCCAGAAGCAAGGATTTTGAGTTAAAAATGTTCGCTTAAAAAATATGAACATATATATTGCACCCATTTTCACGATTTTTCAAAAATAGAAGATCTACAATATGTTTTTGAATAGCCAACCAATGTGCTATATATATATATATATATATATATATATATATATATATATATATATATATATATATATATATATATATATATATATATATATATATATATATATACACATATAGATTAAATCTGAAATAATTCCCGTCTTAATGGGTAAAATCGTTAATCGGCAATCATTTGTATGGCAATTAATCGTCAAGTAAAATGTCATGACTGTAGTGTTTTATATCAAGTATATCATATACAAACACACACTCGGAGTCAGGACTGCCTTTTACTCCCTTTACTTCTCAGATTCCAATAATCAATAAGTGGCACTGGACACTACAATGATCGTGACAGCGCTATCCAGCGCTCCAACTGAAACTAATCTCTTGCCCTTCCAGGAACCTTTCTTTGAAAACGTGTCGACGTGCTGCATCACAGGTGCCTGTGAATCACAGGTGGTTAATCTGGCGGTATTAATAGACACGCAGGTAAGCTGGAGCAGCCACTTATAGATCCCTGCATGGTAGAGCTAAAGAGCTGCAAAGTAACCACCAGGACACAAAGTGCATGCGAGGCCAGACATCGTCTAAGGCATTGGTTCTCAAAGTGGGGTCCGGGGACCCCCAGGGGTCCATGGGGGGGGTTCCAGGGGGTCCCCAGCAAAATTTGTTAATATAGCGTCACAATCATGTTAACACATCGGGTGCCAAACACGGTCTGAACCGTGTTTGCGCAGAGTAGCGGTCCGGTGCCGAACACGGTCCAGACCGTGAAATATGTCTTTTTGTTTTTTTCGTTTTTCTCCACACGGGCGGGGCTAGAGCAGCTCTGGGAGTACCCATTGTGATCCTGAGAAGGATAGGCCAGATAGATCACCGGAAAAAAAAAACATGGCTGCCATCCACTTCCTGTCTATTTCCTTCTTTAAAACACCTATATCTCCGAATCTGTTTCCGGTGGGGAAAACCGGTCATGCGCGATGCGCGATCCCCCCCCATTGTAACTCGCGAGTGAAATGTTATCGTTCCAGGCTGTAGCCAGGGTCATCGCGCAACATGAATGGATGTTTTTTTTTACATGGATTTGCTCCTCGTGGAGTCTAGAGCTTTAAACAGCAAAGCGCAGTCAATGGGGAGAATGCTGGCACCCAACGTAAGTTGTTATGAAAAAATGCTGGCACCTGATGTGTTAACAACTTTAACCATATTTTATACTTTGGCTATTCAAAGCTTGTAGATCTGCAAATCTTTGAATACATATTTTTTAAAGTGAACATTTGTAACTCAAATCTTTCCTTCTGGGGGTCCCTGGAGCTAAATATTTTGAGATGGAGGTCCTTGGCCAAATACATATAATTCTGGGGGTCCTTGACATGAAACAGTTTGAGAACCACTGGTCTAAAGACCATGTAAGGCCAGACATTGTCGCTGTTGGGTGGAAACCTTGTATGTCCACAACTGTCGGTGGAAGAAATGACCTGTGTTGTGTGTTCCAATGGACACAATGTAGTTATTATTTAGTCATAAGCTATTGTTCATACTTTTCATTGTTAAATATTTATGAATACCACACACACACTTAACTCATTCAGTGCCATTCTTATTTATGGCAGTTTGGTTCTGAGTGCCACAGCCAAAATTCATTGTAAAAAAAAAAGTGCTCAGGAGCCGAGATACAGCCTTTATCAGTAAGAAGTTAAACAAGGAGTGAAGGGAGCAGCAAATCTTCAAATAATCATATCTTGGGTTCTGAACATAAAAAAAAAAAAAATCATGACGTCTTAGACGTCACGTGGCGCTCAGGGCGCTTCAGGCCATGACGTCTTAGACGTCATGTGGCACTGAATGAGTTGTTAACCACTTTCAATTGAAAAAAATATATATAATTAAATAGCAAAAATAGCAGATCTACAAGCTCACAATGTGACACGTTGTGAGTAACAGATCGGCTATTTTTGCTATTTGTGTGTAGACGAATGACGAAGTAGGGGCATTAAAATACGAATAAGCATAAAAAGCTACTATGAGCCGTGTGCAGGGACTAGACCAGGACTAGCTACAAAGTAAAACCCTGAGTGTTCATTTGACTCTGAAAGTGTACAAATGGAACCGTGCGTGCGTGTGTGCGTGCGAGAGAGTGAGAGTGAGTGAGTGAGAGTGAGTGAGAGAGCATGGGGGTAAACTCTGGACTTACAAAATAAACCACACCCCAGAGTGGTAATTTCTAGTGGAGACCCATTAAACATCTCTCTATCAATGGCTTTAGAGCTGTATATACATTAAGAATATATTTCATCAAGTGGTTTTAACTAAAATCGACTTAAACTCTCTAACCAACATTCAGACAACCTCAGAAAACTCAAAGACACCTTCGGTTGTGTTCAGAGCAGCAACAACATCAAATATATTAAAATAGCACGATGAAAGGAGGGAGAAAATGAAATCAACAAATATATATAAATAATATATATATCTTTTTTATATCTTTTTATTTTTTTCATATTCTTTGGACACATTTATATAAATGTGTCCAAAGAATATGAAATCCTGACAACAAATGTCAAATCCCTTTCACAGTATCAAGTGATCACAGTACGACAGTGGTTCTCAAAAAGGTTTCTAGGGACCCTGAGGGTCCCTCAATCATCACGGACCCAGAAGGGCCTCCAGCGGGACTGACTGAGCTGTTTGCATACAAAGCAACACACATCACACGCTCACGCGCAGACGTCCGTCAAAATCATTCATCATATTGCACAGGCATAAGCATGTCACAATCATGGCAAACAAACATATCACGTCACACAAACGCGGGTGTACACAAAGGCATACACACTTCTCCGTGCAGGATGACAGGACACACACACACACACACACACAATCCACGAGGATTTGGACCCATTTGAACCTGCGAGCAGACCATAGTTGTTTGTCTTTGACACAGTGTTTAGAAAATAGAAATTACACCAGCTAGTTGGCCTTGGCAGGCATATGAGGGGACATAAACACCTTTATTTATGCCCGCCAAACACACAGCGGTCACAGCACGCCAGGCCCAACAATATTACAGCCATTAATTAGATCCTCTTAAAATATCAGGGCCAGCTCATGCAGCGGGGAATCAGACAGACAGACAGACAGACATACAGACAGACATACAGGCCTATACAGACGTGTGCTGCATCACATTGTACAATCTGCAGTGTTCATTTAACTCTGAGCGGATAAAAATATAAAGCGCACCAAAGGGGTTCGGTTACATTTTGTGCACTCTCTCTCCGAGTACTGTGTGGGTTTGTCCTCTGGGAGCCGTGTTGCTGCCCCTTAAAACTAAGTTGTATCCTTAACTTGTATCCAAGTTGTATCCTTCACACAAATCACTTTAGATCAACGATTACAGGTCTTTACAGGTCCGTTTTATCAGGTATAGAGGGTTTAAGTGGTACTGAATTTGCAGCTCAACAAAAGCAAATTCCTCAAGCAAAAGTCAAATATATATTCATATGGTGGCGCATGGGTAACAAAGTAATAAAATGACTGAGGCAGAGATGTTTCTTGTGCAGGTAGAGAAACATTTGCAGCAGATAAAAAATAGCAGCAGATATAGATATGGAGTCGACAGTCTCTTGTGCGTGGGTAGAAATGGCAATAAAATGTAACTTTTTGTGCCCAAGACACATCAATGGGCAAGAGAAAATCTCAAGGCACACACTCCATATCTGTGCAAAATAGCTTCTATAAACACGTTACATGCGTCACTCTGTAAACATTTATTTTTATTTGCTAATGCCAAATAAAGAGTATAGGATTTGCATCTGTATGGAGAAATGTGTGTGCAAAAAGCAGTCATATAGTAAAAAAAAGAAAAAGAAAAGTATAGATGTATACTTTATAATGCAATAAGAATATGTGGTTGTCACAAAATCCCAAGGTACATCTTGGACTTGTCTCATGGCACCGTTTTGGAACCACTGCTCTATATGGATGTGTTTGTGGGAACTACTTCAGCATTAGAATACACACCTTGTCCAGCCCGATCATCTGCTTAACCCATTAAGACCTGAGGCTGATTCTACAAATGTCTTCTAAATCCAAACAGTTTTTTGTTGCTATATCAGTGGTTTTCATGTCAAAATGATATGTATTTAGCCGCGGACCCCCATCTCAAAATATTTAGTTCCAGGGACCCCCAGAAGCAAGATTTGAGTAAACATGTTTGTTTTAATAGAATACATATATTCAAAGATTTGCACCGATTTTTCAAAAATAGCAGATCTGCAAGCTCGTAGCGTGGCACAAATTGACGAGCTATGAGCTTGTACATCTACTATTTTTGAAAAGCCAAAGTATAAAATAATGCTTTTTAGCTCAAATCTAAAATGACACATGACCAAAACAAAACCATAGTAGATCCATATGGCTCTGTGCTTCTCCACAGCCCAGGAATGTGCTCTATGCGGCAGTGGCGCCTGCTGTAACTTCTTTGTCGAAGTTGGGCGGCCAATCGCAGTCCTGCATTCACTGCTAGCGGTCCTGATTCTCTGCTTTGGGCGGCCAATCGCGGTTCTCCATTCACTGCTTGTGCGGCCAATCGTGGTCCTGCATTTCACTGCTTGAGCAGCGGCCAATCGCGGTCCTGGATTCACTGTTTCCCTGACCAGTTAAATCTTTCCCCCAACTCCCGCACCCCGCCCCCGTCTGCCAAAAGCCAATGATGCGGAGGAAGGACAAGCAGGAAACGGCAAGGATTACATAAAAATAAAGTTTGATTAGATTGATTTTTACACTTTGTCAGCTTGTTCTTTTGTCATTCTTCATATCATGATCTAGTAATTGTAGTAGTTTTTTTATATGACCCGCACTTTCATTTGGAAATTAGCTGGCTGTTCATTGCAATGAGGAAATCTTCATTGAAATCTTTTCTAATTTGATTAGCTTACTGCCTTTTTTCTTTTCATTGTCCAGCTCCTGCACCAGACCTGCCAAACTACACAGACTCTGTGGCCCTCCTTTATTTAATATCCAATTTGATTGACTGATCTGATCATAACTCATAACATAACAGCCAATCGCTTTGATTATGTTGATGGACTGGCAATGCCGTTATCATCGCATCTTAGTCTGAGTAAAACACTGGTTGAATCACCCCTGCAATTGCAAAGTAATAAAACATGCAGACCCAAGTTCTCCAGTGTTTTATTTATTGTGGGTAATCTATTTGAGAACAGCTAAGCCGATCGTGCACGAGCTCCCTGAAACATGACTGTCATATTATCACTTGCTTGTATATATGCTACAAGCAAGCAGAGCCATAGTTGAACACAGTTGGCTCGGGCAGGAGTCGATCCCGTTCTCCCGGTGCGTGTGGTTTTCTGTGATTGGCCGAACGTTGATATTCTAGTGCCGTAACCTCGACAATAACAACGATGTCTTTGGCGCAGGGGTAGAGTGGCCGGTAGAGCGGCCGGATGGCAACCGCGAGGTTCCCAGTTCGATCCCGGGCTCCCCCAGAGTTAGTGTCGAAGTGTCCTTGAGCAAGACGCTGAACCCCTAATTGCTCCCGATGAGCAGGTTGGTGCCTTGCATGGTTTCCTCCGCCATCGGTGTGTGTGAATTCACACAATCTATGTAAATCCCTTTGGATAATAAGCGCTATATAAATGCACCATTTACATGTATTCGCACGCACGCACACACACACACACACACACACACACACACACACACACACACACACACACACACACACACACACACACACACACACACACACACACACACACACACACACACACACACACACACACACACACACACACACACACACACACACACACACACACACACACACACACACACACACACACTAAATGCTCAGTACAAGCAAGCATGCTCTGAATTCACTCAATTATACTGTAAATATATACATTCACTCTCTTTCTCTGTATTACACACTCAAAAGACAAATCAACTGAATTTGTGGAGGGTTTCACTTCAGAGGGGATCAGTTAAGTGAAGACTGATTTATACTTTGTTGTGCGCAGGTGTCACATGCCGAAATAGCCGAGCTACAAGCTCACTTGTAGATCTGCTGTTTTTGCAGTGAGAGAAAGAGAGAGAAGAAAGGAATGATGGTTGAAGCTATAACGGATTCTCGAAAAGGGCACTTTTTTCAGTTGACAAGTATTATTTTTGTAAGACACTCGTCTAACAAGTAAAAAACTGTCTCAACAGATCTTGATGAAAGGCACAGGGAATGGAGTGATATAGAGAAAGAGGGGGGAGAGAGAGAGAGAGTGAGAAAGAGAGAGCAGAAGTGCTGTCAAAGGGAGTGGAGTCGGAATGAAAACTCAACAAAGTAACAAGTATGACGTTGTACATTTCATTCACACCACCCCATCAAGACACAGACCTTCCTACACTGTAAGATTGTGAGTTTTCATCTAACACTTACAGGTCAGTTCTTGTGTATGTGCTTGCGTGTTACAGTCTATGTCTATGTGTGTGCACATGAGTGCCTATATGACGCCCTCCCTCTACAAAGGCATGTGAGGAATAACTTAAGGTGGGAGCTTCGTTTCACATCACTCAGATCACGGCTGGGCAACCTCTCCAGAGACGTGTCGTATGTGAGATTACTGCACTGCATTGGTACCATTGATGGGATTTGTTGCCTAGCAGCTGTGTTCCTGGCTGAGGATCCGCCCTGCACAGCCACGCCAGTCATGGCTCCAGTAAAGGCCTGAGTTGTGCTTAGTTGCGTGCCAGAAATTTGACCATCTACAAACTAGTCTAGATCGGCTATTGACGGTGGGCAGACGCTGGCGTGCAAATAAGTAATATTTGCTTATTGCAATTGAATAAACTCAGAAAAGTCTGAATCGTGATGACCAAATTTCATGCATGGCTGCATGCACATAGAATCAGTGGGAAGCAGTCGCCAGTGTCACACACCGCACATCCTATAAATCAGGCATTAGGAGCATCGGGTGACTATTTGAACTGCTCCAGGGAATCAGTTAGGGGTTTTAGGGACTTCCTTGGTCTGCTGGCTGTGTGCTGTACAAGTCCAGCACTGATCAGTCCAGCGGTTTGTGAGATTAGCTATACACACATAAACACACAGACACACACACAGGCCTTCTGCCTGGCAGATATAACCAGTGTATGATTGATTGACTACTGAGGATTTCTTATTTTCCCATGAAGCTGGTTTTCTGTGAAGTGACAATACGGTTTTCAGCTGTAAAGTTCTAAAGAATGAGTGTTCAACAAGGTGCACGACTGCACGCCTTTCTTTATCAAGGTATGGTGGTTTGACTGTTACACCTCACCTACACAATCATACATACTATTATATTAAAGCCCACTAAATATTTGCTACAAATCCCTTGATAAGCCTTTTGATAGCTTCTCATTTCAGAATTCTGAAATCATGCAGGCTGCTGTTCCAACAAAGCTTCACTGTTCTCTAATGGGTTTATGACTACTCTGGGCTTATCGCAAACACAGCAAGTAGCTGGTGCCTCTATTAAAATCCTATAAGAATAAAAGAGCGGATTTGGAAGAAAATTTGTTTTAATAACGTCAGCAAGGATTATCACTTCACTAATAAAAATAACAGAGCACTGGGGCTAAGTTCAAATGTTTGTTCAGCTGATATGATTGTTCAGGTGCTGTGAGTGAACACTGGAACAAGGCAATTGCATTGGCATTTAATATTTCTAACATTGTTTATTTTATTATTTTATATATTTTGTATTACGTGTGCCTGCAGTGCAGTAAACGATGAAATAAATAAATAGATTACAATAAATATTTTGCATTCATTAAATAAGTTGGACATTTGCTGAGAGTATGAACTTTAACCCTAACCCCCTTTAACTCAGAATGTATACTTTGTCGTACGGTGGGTTCAAGCGCTGAAAACTACAAAATCAGAACACGTCCGATTACTTGTGAGCTTGTAGATCTAGTTTTTTCAGCACGCAACAACATTTTCGTACAATAAAGTCTAAATCTGTCTTAACTCAACACTGTAAACTAGAAAAACTGTAAACTAGACCGGAGCACAGGTCTCCGCCAGGTCAGGTAGGTTATTGTGGGCCAGCGATGTTGGGAATTCGCCAATCAGGATGGGATAGGAAAAAACGGACAGATCCGTCTTGATCACATGACCATAGAGATAATGTGTATCGATTTGCATGATGTTTGGACAAAATCTGTAGGAGCAATATAAAAAAAAACGTGTTTCGCAAAAATCGGCCTCCTAGAGGCGCTATAATAAGGCAATGTGAAATTAGTGGAATTTGTTCCTCAACATAGTGGGAATGTGCGTGCAAAGTTTCACAGCAATCGGACGCTGCGTTCATGATTTGAGGCAGTTTGTTCAAAACGGGCCACTCCTCCAAAATTTAGATGTCGATCTTAGCCAATCAGGATGGATTATGAAAAATCAGACAGCTCCGTCTGGATCACATGATTGTAAAGATTATGTGTAACGATTTGTGTGATATTTGGATAAAATCTGAAGGAGTAATATAAAAAAAATGTGTTTCACATAAGTCGGCCTTCTGGTGGCGCTATAAAAGGCATATATAAAAAATGCAGGTCAAACGTTTTTCTTTGGCCTCTAGGGAGTGCGCATAGAAAGTTTAACGCAGATCGGTGCAGTTATAGGTAAAAAGTAAAACGCGAATCGGCCTGTTATAGCGCCAACATGAGGCTGATTTGAAAAATGTTCCTCGGGCTAGTGGGAATGTGCATGCAACATTTCATAGAAATTGCACGCAGTGTTCATGATTTGAGGCATTTTGTTCAAAACGGACCACTCCTGCAAACTTTGGAAGCCAAAAATCGGCCCCCTGGTGGCGCTTTAACAGGCCCATGTGAGAAATTTGGGGCAGATGTTCTGCTCTGGCATCCAGGGAGTCTGTGTGCACAGTTTCACGCCGATCAGGCCAACGGTGCCGGAGAATAGACGGGCGGGCGGACGGACGGACGGACAGGGTGCAAAACATAGTCTCGGCCACGCCTTCGGCCTGGCGGAGACAACAAAGGAATTGGCTCTACCAAGTGATAACTGTTTGCACAGGAAACACGTACTTTTAAGGTTCTATAGAAAATTCTTCAAAGTTGTGGAGTGAGAGTTATAGCAAATTAATTTGCTATGACTTGTATAGTTGTATATAGTTATATTGCAATAAGAATATGTGGTTGTCACGAAATCCCATGGCACACCTGGACTTGTGTAGAGTTGGGTATTTTTCATTAACATTATGCTTGCATAATAATAATGTGATCGCTTCTATCTCACCATACTAATTCAGAAAGGAACATTTTACGAAGTTCCTACCTTCCTACCTATCGTGTACCACTATCCTGTCCCTTCCCTCCAAGCATGACGATGTCATTTCTGCTCCATTTGTTTTCCATCATGCCAGGCCCAAGCATTCCAATTCACTCCCAGAGTCCTTGCAGACGGCCTTCGCTCCCCAACCCATCCCACCCCCCTCCTCTACCTCCCATGCTGAGCCAATATTGTGCTTAAATCTCATGCTCCGATTGTAATGGGTGAATCTAGTATGGCACAATTAGATAGACAGCGTAATTATAATGGGACCCTGTGTCCATGCAATTTGACATTTGAACTGCTGAAATGTTTGCAGCGGGAGGGACCCAAATATATACGTTAGGGCAGGCCCTCGTCCCGGCAGAGAATAATGAGTGAGAAGCCTCCTTCTGTACTACCAGGCAGGCAAGAGGTGAGGCGTGCACGCAGTCTAAGCAAACTATGTAAAAGGGAAGGAAAATCTATATTGTTCATACCAGCTTATAGGCAACCTGCAGAACCTGTTTGCAGCCTTTTTGAGTGCAATTGAAAAAGAAAACACATGGGCCGAGCCTAGATATAATTATGTTCTTACAAGGATGCTGTAAGTATACTTATATAAGATGTGTAATGTAATCGGTATAACTCTTTGCAGGACATATGGGCAAGCAGGCCATTCAAAGCTTATAACAATACAATAGCAAAAGTAATCTTCAAAAACTATTTCACAGATTCTGTCGTGTTAAAATATTGCATAACAGGCAGTCCGTTATAAAATAAAAAATACAACTGTGCCAGTGTTGTGTATGCATGAAGAACATTAAATACTATCTATAAGTCGGTTATGGTGATTTTAAAAGAGGGAATATTGAGAACCAACCTTGATGGTTGCTCCGATTGGCTGACTGGAAGCTTGGACCAATAAGATCAGGTGTTTGTCTGTGATTGTCAGACCGGTCCACATTGTCCTGCTGGGAGAGACAGAGAAGCCAGAACATCAATCACACGCCACTGGGACAGCTGGAATATGTTGGTCATTGACACATTATTCTTGAATAACCCTTTCAGACCGAGAACGCATCTGTGTCATTTTAAGATTTCTTTGGACTAATCAAAAAATAGCAGATCTACAAGCTCAAAGCACGGCACCGAGTGCCGCGCTATGAGCTTGTAGGTCTGCTTTTTTTTTCTTCTGTAGTGCACATTTTTAACTCTGTTACAACTTCTGGGGGGTCCCTGGAACAAAATAGTTTGAGATGGGGGTCCGCGGCCAAAATTCATATCATTTTGGGGGTCCTTGACATGAAAAAGTTTGAGAACCACTGATTATAGCAAAAAAAATTAACTAGGATTTAGAAGACATTTGTAGGATCCACCAGAAGAAAATATTTGAGTTAAAAATGTTTTCATGATTTTTCTAAAATAGCAGATCTACAAGCTCGTAGATCTGCTATTTTTGAATAGCCCTAAGAAATCTAAAAAAAGACACAGATTCTTTCCCGGTCTTAACTCATTTCCTGCCAGAATTATTTCAGATTTTTAGCTGTAGACTGCCAGAGATTTTTCATTGAAAAAAAAAATTCTCAGGAGCCGAGATACAGATTTTTTAAGTTTTAAGTTAACAATGAAGTGGATAGGAGTTTAAATCTTTGATATATCATATCTCCTTGGTCTTTGGGTCTAAAAATAGAACGCAGATCTGCGTCTTTGGCAGCCAGGCGAGAAATTAAATAGAACGCAGATATGCGTCTTTGGCAGCCAATGTGTTAATGGGATAAGAATGTAACAGCGATATGCCCATATGAGCAGCATATGGATGTTCCTGATGTCATCAACATGACATCTTAGTACTGACTTCATAGCATAGACTAGTCGCTAAGTACTATAGTACCGCACTGGGTACTCTGACAACGAGTATGTACAATGGGTATTGCATAACCGGGTGGGACATGTATTCCCAATCTGTATCGTTCCCGACTAGCATTGTTCACAAGCAGGCCGGTTCCCAAAGTAAGGAAGCCTTTACTGAGCCTTGTGGCCCATAGGGCAGGAACCCTTCTCCTGTTTTTGTATAGCGTGAGGCGGCTTGATGCACAACTGCATCCCCCAGCCATAATGTACAACTACAACCCTGGACATGACGCTACAGAAGTACTGTATGTCGCAGGGACTTACCACCAATAAAACCCTTGATGCAGAGTGCCAAGCAGGGAGGCACTGGGTCCCATTGGGACTCTAACCACAAGGCCACTGAGCTGGTACCCAAAGAGCATAATAATAATTATAATTATAATAATAATAATAACAATAATAATAGCAATAATAGCAGCAATACTGGATGTACTGGAAGAAAATGAATAAGAAAAAAAGTACAGGTAAGAACGGCAGCTATGATAAAACCTCTTTAAGGCAGATATGGTAAAATCTCTTTTTATGTAGTAAGTATACATAAATTACACTTATCAGTCTATGTGCATTGTGCAACTAACTCAGAATTTTTACAGATTGAATGTGGTTTTCATTTTTTGGTTCTTTTGTTTTTGTTTTTGTCCTTGTTCAGGGCTCTGACAGCCGCAAGGAAAACACTCTCTCTGTGGACCTGCATAGTGGCTGGCTACACACTATGCAGTCTGTGTTTGGCAGTGTGTGTGTGTGTGTGTGTGTGTGTGTGTGTGTGTGTGTGTGTGTGTGTGTGTGTGTGTGTGTGTGTGTGTGTGTGTGTGTGTGTGTGTGTGTGTGTGTGTGTGTGTGTGTGTGTGTGTGTGTGTGTGTGTGTGTGTGTGTGTGTGTGTGTGTGTGTGTGTGTGTGTGTGTGTGTGTGTGCATGTGAGCAGATTGTACAGCCATACCAGCCTAACACTGGAACTGAGAACAGAACGTACTGTGATGGACCACTGTGCTTGGCTTGCCCTGTTAAAAGAATAAAAATATAGCTACTGACGCGCGCACACACGCACATACACACACACACATACACACACATACATACATACATACATACATACACACACGACAGGCCTTCTCTGACACAACAATAAAAGCTGTGGTTGCCTGTTCCGCCTCATTGAGAGTTGCTACATGTTATGCAAGTGAGGCAGGATTCTTTTGGGTCTTTTATTTCAAAGGGGAATACCACAGATTGAGCTATAAAAATGCCTTAGGTCACTCTGGGTAGTGTTACTTGTATTGTATAACTGTGTGCAAATCCCGCTGGTGTGAAAGAGGTGATTGAGTCATCATTATCCAAGATGATGCAGGATCTTCTGGCTTGCAACTGTACAGCATTATCTGAATAAAGGCGGCGCTGGAGCAACTTGGTTGATTGGAGCCTTTTTACTTTAATAGCAGGTTGCAAAGCACAGAAAAACGATGACAGATTACATCTTTATCAGGTCTATCTGACATCTAAACTTTTTTTCTTTCTGTGCTTTGCTCCCTGCTATTCAAGTAAAAAGGCTCCAATCATCCGAGTTGCTCCAGCTCATTCTTTATTCGGTTATATGTGTCCACTACTGAGACGCATCGGATCAGCCTGATTTCGGCTTGAGGCGCGGTGGAATATCCCTTTAATCCTGTAGAGTACTATATCCTCAGGGTTAATTGAACTCTGAGCTTGTACATATGGAACCAAATGGACACTTACGGGTCCATTTGGTTCCATTTGTACGCTCTCAGCATTAAGGTATCACTCAGGAATTTACAGAGGTGTATTACAGTTGCAGTTGAGTCTATGAGCTATGTTACAAACATTGCAATGAATCTGTTCAATGCAGCACAATGCACATCATTCAATTACAGCCTTGGTTCTCTACGTTTTCCAGTTGTTATTCATATTTTAAAACTATTGTATTGCTCATTTCAATAGTAATGTTTTTCAGCAACTTGATAGAATTGCAACATTCAACAATTCAAACTTCGATAACAAGTCTTTTTAGAGAGTTGGATAAAGAGAATCAACTCACTGCAACAGTAAAACACTGAGCACAATGACTCTTTGGCACTGCCATGCTTCGAACCAAAGTCTGTGCAGAATTACAAAGAAAGACAGCATCTATGATTTGTGTGCAACATTCCCAACTTTCACACATCACAGAACTAAACTAAACTATATATAGTGCCTGGATAATGTGACACTGTACACAGCCTCCCAGCACCCTAGCGTTCTATAGTATACTGACCCAGGTTCCATTATTACCTTGTATTATCTGTTATTATTATATAGTTGCAGCCTTCTCAGCTAGAGGTTTCTAAGACTAGGACAAGTTAAACAAAACTTTTGCCCTCTTGCCACCTTGTTTATTGCCATGATATAGAGACAACCCCTGTCATCACCACACACACTGTCTGCGGGTCCAACCGCTAGACTGTGACTGATCCCTAGACAGCCACCCAAACAGTACTGGGACGTTGGTTGGTGGGATGTACAGCCGAAATGTGTGTGTGTGTGTGCGTGTGCGTGTGCGTGTGCGTGTGCGTGTGTGTGTGAGTGAGTGTGATCAGCAGGACTTAAGAGTCCTGCACTTCTACAGGGTTCAGCTCCACTGATCAACAACTAGGGACCCGGTCACACCACATACTGGTCTTGAATGCTGCACTGCATGGTTGTCTGGGAATATGTGTATGAGCGTGAGCGTGAGAGTGAGATAGACAGACAGACAGAGTGTAAGCACAGTCTACTAGAGTAGACGTTCATTACCAGTACCCCTCCCCACACACACACACACATGCAGACATGCACATAACCCACCATCTAAAGGTCTTAGCAGAGCTCCAATGTGCACCATGGTCTCTCTCAAGAACAAAGCAGACAAAAACCTGAAACCCAGACTACATTTCATGCCCCTATAGGCAACTGACCGAGTGACTTTGGAGATTTGAGCCTATAAAGCGTTTAGCATAGTTCTCAGCCATGCAAGACCCTGACTTCATTTTGTTTTTGGGTTAGTGGACCGTAAGACTGTTGAGAGCAGACAGCGAGAGGGGATACAGAATGAAGTGGCATGTAAGAGTACAGGAATCATTGTCGACTAGCCAAAAGAAACACAAACGCTCTCTTTCTTTCATTCTTTTTCTAGCATTTTCTCTTTTGTTTCACTCAGTCTTTCACAATTTCAGTGTTCCCCACACACACACACACACACACACACACACACACACACAGGTGTTGCTCAAGTGCTCAGAGAGAGGTCAAAACAGGTCTAAGGCTAGGCCAAGTTTTGACAAGAAGCCTATGAGGGCCCTTTCATATTGATGAGGTTGAAAGGGACTCCGAATAAGAGCCGGAGGGCTGAGGGACGGGTGCAGCTTTTTAAAAGGGGTCAATAGAGGGCCAGGGATGAGGTTGGGGCTTTCAGAGTGAGGCAGGCACAAAGGTCTAGAGGTTGGATCTCAAACAAGAGGGAAAAGACTGAGTCGGATGTCGAAACCACATCTTTAGGAGAGGTCAGACTAAGGCTAAATGTTATGGTTGGGGGCGGCAGACAGAGTGACAATACTCACACAGGAGAGACTGGGACTGAACTAGGGCTGAAAATATATCTGTCACGGTGCGGGGCAGGGAGTTGTAGGACCCAAGCGCAGACAGTGAGCAGAGACAGAATGAATCAGATGCAGGGGGATTTATTACTTAAACAGGGAATATAAGGACAACCGGTAACAGACAGGACACAGTAACAACATTACTAATCAAAGGGAGGTGAGACAAGACAGGAAACACTAACTAGGCTAAACAGGAAACACTTGGACATCACTACAAAATAACAGTACAACGAGAACCGGGAACAATACAGCACAAAGAGGGTCCAAAATGGTCCAATACCAATTAAGGTCAGACAACGGCTAAATAATAAAGTCAGTCCACGGTCCGAGGAGCGGATCGTGACAGTACCTCCCCTCCACGGGACGACTTCCAGGCATCCCAGAACCGGAATGGGGGGGGGGGCAGAGAAGCGGGCCAGAACCTCCGGGGGGGGGGGGGGGGAGGGCAGAGACAGGACCGGGGGGGGGTGGGGCGCTGCCAGGGCTCTGCGCGGAGGGTGTCGGCGCAGAGGGCGCAAGCAGGACCAGGGGGGGTGCGCTGCCAGGGCTCTGCACGGAGGATGTCGGCACAGAGGGCGCAAGCAGGACCGGGGGGGGGGGGGGGGGGGCTGCCAGGGCTCTGCGCGGAGGATGTCGGCACAGAGGGCGCAAGCAGGACCAGAAGAGAGGCGCGGGTCGAGGCCGGGATGGCCACCCGGGTCCGGCCGGACAACGGCAGGAGAGGTCTGGAATGGCAGGCGAGGAACCGGGGCAGAGAAGAGGAGCTCGAGGCAGGACGACCGCCGGGAACCAGCCGGAAAGCGGCCGGGGAGGCCCGGACGGCAGGCGAAGAGCCGGGGGGGGGGCAGGGAACCAAGGCAGAAGAGAAGAGGCCCCGGACAGCGGCGACCGGAAAACGGGTCACGAACGGCGCTGCCGAGACCGCGAACCAGCACAGAAGGACCGGACGCCGCACCTGGATACTGGCGGAGCCCGTCCAGGTTCGGACGTCTCGGCAGGCCGCCCGCCGTTCGTCGGCGCTGACCCGGGGCGAAGCAGGAGCTGGACGTGGAGGCTTCTGGATGCAGGGCAGTGGAGGCTCCTGGATGCTGGGCAGCTGGGAGCGTTGGCGGTGTCG
Source organism: Gymnoscopelus braueri (assembly GCF_963280865.1). Taxonomy (NCBI): domain Eukaryota; kingdom Metazoa; phylum Chordata; class Actinopteri; order Myctophiformes; family Myctophidae; genus Gymnoscopelus; species Gymnoscopelus braueri. Next base: position 38,920,447 of record NC_137605.1, on the reverse strand, counting down.
AAGGCCAGGACGATGACGCCCCCTCGCCCGGTTCCCCCTGACGATAGCCTAGCGAGACCCAGCATAGGGAAGCAGTTGTCTCAGCAAAGGCTGGCTCAGGGAACACAGGGTCAACAGAGGCAGGCTCGGAGCAGAGAGGCTGGAGGCCTACAACCAAGGGGTGCAGGCTGATGAGTAGGCTGGCCATCGACAGGCTAGAGAGCAGGTAGGTGAACAGGCAAACGGCTAGGCAGGAATGAAGAGAAGTACTTCAAAGCCATCTGCTGGGCTGTCCGCTGGGTCCATTTGGTTGGTTCATTCTGTCACGGTGCGGGGCAGGGAGTTGTAGGACCCAAGCGCAGACAGTGAGCAGAGACAGAATGAATCAGATGCAGGGGGATTTATTACTTAAACAGGGAATATAAGGACAACCGGTAACAGACAGGACACAGTAACAACATTACTAATCAAAGGGAGGTGAGACAAGACAGGAAACACTAACTAGGCTAAACAGGAAACACTTGGACATCACTACAAAATAACAGTACAACGAGAACCGGGAACAATACAGCACAAAGAGGGTCCAAAAGGGTCCAATACCAATTAAGGTCAGACAACGGCTAAATAATAAAGTCAGTCCACGGTCCGAGGAGCGGATCGTGACAATATCTGTTTAGAGATGATTCTATCCATTGCCTTCGATTAATCAAATTGAGAGGAGGCAAGGCAAGGCCAGGCAGTTTTATTTGTGTAGCACATTTCAACAACAAGGCAATTCAATGTGCTTTACACAGAACATCAAGCAGTGCGTGTATAAATATTGACAAATCAACACGAATCCATTAGTCTGATTAACCACATAAGCCCTCTTTTATACTTTTTTGTACAACAGTGTCATAGGTTGCTTTAGCCCCATTACGAACCTCTCCCTCCGCTATACAGCTCCGAGATGAGGTTCCACTGGGCTGGCTACCGGAATCGGTGGAACGCCGGCAAAGGGTCCGTGGATGACATTTTTCGCCAAAAACCATAAGGTAGTCCCCTGATTCTACAGATGTTTGAGGATTTTCCGGAACCCCACAGGCCACAGGCTGACTAAATAAGCTATTTAAGTGGTCGTTTCGCCCCGTTCCAAAAAGTTAGGGACCTTTAGTTTTTAGATACGATGTGGCGAAAAACGTAATCCACGGACCCTTTGACGGCGTTCCACCGATTCCGGTAGCCAGCCCAGTGGAACCTCATCTCGGAGCTGTATAGCGGAGGGAGAGGTTCGTAATGGCGCTAAGGTTGCTTATAGATCTGCAATGTCGTGGAATTTGTTTATTATTGTAGTCACCTCAGAAAGACCAGGTCAGACTTAATCCAGTACACAAACAGAGACTCACTGATGTAACATTGGTGTGTGAACATTAATACCTGAAAACAATTGTATTCTATACAAGTTGACTAAACCACTGCAAAGACTAAAGAAGAGTATGAGGAATGTCCTTACTCTTTCCAAGAACAAAAAGAAAGAACAACATTAGAAGCTCCACTAAGGGGAGAGAAAAATGCTTTGAGAAGACTGCATGAGAGAACAGGAGAGTAAGCAAGAGCAAGAGTGAACAAACTGAGCCCACAAGGCATGCAGAATGGAGACTAACCTACCGGCGAACTTATACAGTATATTTACATTGCTTTATTTATGGGCGCCCCTCAACCCCTCTGCAAAATACACAGAAGGACACACATACACAGTGCCTTATTGTGCATATTTATGTTCATGGAATTCTGTCTCTCTAAGCCAGGGGTTCCCAAACGTTTTCAGCTGAGACCCAAAAGTTGTATTTGCAAATCTGTGTACTGTATATAAAACAGTATATCCCCTATCCAATCTCTTAATTACACCAACATTGTTCATGTTAAGCAGTTTGTTTATGCTTATTTATTGAAATGATGTTGTCATCTTGCGCTCTGGATCTCGGACGGTGTAAGCGAGCCCCCCTGGACAGGCATATAGCTCGGCAGAGTCCATGACATCAATCGCTTCAATTTAATCACGGGGTTGAGCTCATTACCCTAACCCAAGCTTTACTGGCCTTGGGTAGGCAACCTGGCCTGGCGGGGAATGGGATCTATTCCGAGGAGTGAAACTAAAGTCTGTTTAGTGAGAGGAGGAAGGGCTGGCTGTCGTGGCTGAGTCGGTGTAGTGACTGGAGTCTATTTTACTTTATGTACAAAAAACGTTCATAACAAGGCACATCATGCATATAAGCATTTAACAGCTAGGCACTAATTATCTATTATATGTGATAAGGTAAAATGCTCATCTTAACGAGGTTGACCTACATTTCGCACCGATCGGCAGATGTGGCATTTGTTTTGAAAAATGTATGGTGCGTGATCACATACACCTACTCTAACGGATTTGCAAGCTTGTCATTCACTATTTCTTGATGCTTTTAATTTATGGAATCTTTAGATTTTTTTTTAACATTTCTGAAATTCTTTTTTATTTGTGAAAATATATATATATTTTTTATTTGTATATAGGATAAGAAAATGGGATATTTACTCTCAGTCACAACCCATACAACCTACAAGTGCCTCCCATCCCAGTGTTTGTGAAACACTGCTCTAAGCTGTGAGGATCCAGAAAGGTCTTCACCAGGGCTGAGCTCTCTGTCTTCTGGCTGACTGGCTCAGAGGTCAGAGGTCATGGATAAAGCTATGATCCAGGTGACCAGCAGACAACAGACTTGCTTCTGAGCAGGCCAATGGTGCTACCAGCCTAATGCAAATGACTAGGCCGCCTGGCACAATTATTACATAATTGCCTGATGGCAATAATTTGAGATAATTGCAATTATTGGCGAAAACCGCAATTATTTGAGATAATTGCAAATGTTTTGCATAATTGTCGATTATGGCAATTATGAAACACATTTTAAAACACATTTTACATTGTAAAACGTTTTAGGAAATAGTCGATCTACAACATGACATGTCTGTCTGTCTGTCTTTCTGTCATGGCAAATCTGCTGGGGCGATCAGCACCAAATTTCTTATGCACGCTGCCAATAGGCCAAGGAAGTACCTCCATGCACAGATTATACTTTTAATTAAATACTTAAAGATCAGATGCCCAAATATGGAGTCATACAACATTGATGCAGTGATAAGTCAACCTCTTATCTCCATATTCTAAAGTGTTGTGTTTTTTTCGAAATGTAATGCCCTACTTAATCATGCGACACCGTCACGCAAAGGTATCAAAAATAGCAGATCCGCAAGCTCGAAAAGTGTCACAAAGCGACACGTTTTGTAGATCTGCTACTTTTGAATTTGAATCTTGAAAAGTAAACTGTTTGGACATAATGAGGTTTCCACCCGACGGAGCCGATTCGCTCATACACACAACACTGTGATTACTGGAGCTTTTACAGTATGTGAATGTTCTTTTTCTTGTCTAAATCTGAAGCACTGGCTTAAGAAGCTGAATGGAATTTGCCAAACCATCATCATTTAACTTTCTTAAGCCTGACAACCTGCAATCATGCCTCTGCTCTAAAAAGGAAAATTGTAACAAGACTACTATACTCAGGGGGGAATGATAAGAACTGGTCATTGTAAATGACCACGGTAATACAAATAGCTTAGTTATTTTTTGTTTTGCTTCACAAGAAGCAGAAACTGAATGAGTCAAGTAATTCAGCAAACAAGCACCACAGCAAGGCTAATTGTAGCGCTTGCTAATGTTTAATTAGCCTATGCCCTTTGCTCTCATTAAAAGCTGAAAGGATTACAGCAAGTCTGTCCTTCAAGCCTTAAACAATTCAGTGGCAGTAACAAGTGAACATAAACATCTGTCAGCGCCTTGAAAGAAACGGGAGAAAATAAGTCCAAGATGTTCTTTTTTCAAATGGCCTTGACAGAGGAAGATAATAAAGGAATAACAACCCGCTCTACACTTCTAACTGTATGGCCGTCGCCACACAGTCACAGTTCAATTCACTCTGTGGTGAGGACACAGTTGTGGCGCTGAGCCAGGCGTCCCAGTACCCTCTTGTGGACTTACATAACCAATCTGGAGCCAGAGGAGCCAGAGGACGGAGCTCAACACAGGCCTCCATTCACTGGCACTGACACCGACTCTGATAAAGGCCCTCCCATGGTCAGAAATGCTGTGTTTAACATCTAATCCAAAAACAAAAAAAGGATTGTCAGGGTCATGCACGTCCCGTTTTTAGGACAAAGTTATTCCACTTTTTGCAGAAAGAAAGCTTTTTTTTATTTATGACTTATGACATGCAAACACAGATAAGAAGATATTTAAATGAACACTGAGGACTTTACTATGTAATGTTCCACAGTGGTTTTTTTTTTCTGGTTTGCTCTGCTGCAGCTACTAGGTACTTTCACTGCACGTGGAAACAATGACCAAAACAAGCCCTTCAAAACAATCCTCCTAATCCTCTCGATAGAAAGGTCAGAGTGTGTGTGTGTGTGTGTGTGTGTGTGTGTGTGTGTGTGTGTGTGTGTGTGTGTGTGTGTGTGTGTGTGTGCGTGTGCGTGTGTGTGTGTGTGTGTGTGTGCGCGTACGAATGGACTCCCCATAGAATCAGAGTGAATGGCATTACCTGGGGATGTAGTATCAGCCAAAAGGAGAAAGCGTCCATTGTGAACTTAGTTGGGACCAATGCTCTTACATCAGCGTCCACACAACCCTACAGCAGATTGTTCACCATGTGAATGCAGTGTGTTCACCTCAGTGGAATGTTGTGACCATGCCACTCATTCACACACTCTCCCACCGCCCCACTGCCCCGTCTTCATTCAGGTCCACAGTCTTAAATCTTTGGGCTGTGACAGATACATTCAAACCCAGCGAGGGAGCTTTTCTCTACGGCCTGGTTTGGCCCTCAGCCCTGGGATCGGAATCTAGAGTCATGGGTTCCACTGTTCATGTTACTTTGACTATTTTTAACTGTGTGTTCTAAGGCATGCACCATATTATATATATATAAATATATATATATATATCATTATGTCACAGGTTCAAATTCACCTCATTAACTTGGTTGCACTTCATGCGCTCTCTCTCTCTCTCTCTCCGATCTCTGCTGTCACTCTCCACTGTAAAATATCTAAAGAAAATAAATAAATAAATAACAACAGCAATAGTGCCGATTCAGGCACATCTTTACGAAGTGAGAAATAAAGGTACATTGCCACATGAAGATATGAACATCAGTAACCTTGCTCTGACATGCACAAAGAATAAGGGCCATCCATCCTCTCCTCAGCGTTGTAAGAAGGAGAGAGGTTGAGGAAAGGCGGTGGAGCGGTGGGGGGGGGATTTGAATCACCCATGACCTAACCACACTAGACTTTTCAACGAAACACAGGCCACAGGCTTATAGATGCTGAGAGGTCCTTGCATGCTTTATATGATATGGTACGAGCTTCCCATATGTTAGATGCATTGTAAGAACTTTTCTATGAATCGATGTTCAATGTGTTTTGTAGTAAGGGAGTTCAAATTCCACAATCTCTTCCAGCTGACCAAAGGTTCAATAGGTTCATAGCCAAAATATACCTGATATATATCTTGAGTCTCTGTGGGGGGGGGAGTAGGGGAGACTGAATGAATCCTTTTTTTATCCCCCTTCTTTTTTTTTTACCATTTATAACCTGCCGTCCCTATTATACTTTTTTTTTGGCCCAGAAATTGTATCAAGCTAATGAAATACAGGGCTAAAACCTGTGGAAAGATCCTCTGTAATGCCAGCAGACCTTACAGTCTGAGTATAATTTATTTGGTTTCTTGATTTATGGCAGATCATAATCTGTCTAAGACAACAGAGAATCAGAAATCGGAATTCATCCAATTCATACTGAATTGGATTTCCCCGTAATGAGGAGACTAACGCTGAATTCATATTTCTAGTTGTGTGATGCGCCAAGCACTTAAAATAGCCGATCTACAAGCTAACAACTAGTAGATCGGCTACTTTTGGTGCAAGACGGTGTCGTGCGACAAAGTATATTGTTGCTGTCGGGCAGAAACCTCCATAAATCTCCATATTTCTCTGTGCGTTTTTTTGCTAATTAATGACCTACTTATTATCATACTACAGCGTCACACAAAAGCATCGCTTCGCGCCACTCTGAGCTTGTGGATCTACTACTTTTGAATGTGAAACTTGAAAAGTAACAGTTTTAGACATGAGGTTTCTGCCCGACAAGAGACGATATTAGAGATATATGGATGAGAGAAAAAGAGAAAAATTTTACTAGGTGTTGGGAAAAATCGATTCATGGTAGGAATCGCGATTCTTATTATCAACGATTCAAAATCAATTCACAATTTCCAAAAATCGATTAAAAAATAATAATAATAATAATATATATGTATTTTTTTTTTTGCTGTTTAAAGTTACAGGAGTTTTTACTCTATGGATATTGTGATATGAAATGTAAGCTTATACCATAATCACAGTAAATATTATCATGTCTTCAGTCATATTCAAGGGCTTTTCTTTAAACTAACTCCAGTCACTGTCAGTTCAGCACAGCTGAGGTGTGTGTGTCACTGTCCAGCTGACGCTCATTAATGTTACTTGCATCAAGGCAATTATGTTGTGTTTCTGCATCAAATAGAACTACACCTAATCTAAGATTCCATCAAAGCCAAGAAGTTTTACACGGCCCTCTCTGGTATTATTATTATTTTTGTTTGAGCTGTTGGAAATAACTAGACTACACTTGGTTGTTAAAGTCCAGATGAAAACAATATGACTTTTGATACAATTGATTGGGAATAATTTTTGAATGAGAATCGATTTTTTTTAAATAGTTTTTAATACATTTTTAATCGAATCGTGACCCCAAGAATCGGAATCGAATCGAAACGTGAGATAGCCGAAGATTCACAGCCCTCATTTTTACTTTACCTGATAATTCGGGTGGTGCAGGAAATAATCTGGACATCCGGCCACAGCCATTAGGGTTTGTTTGTCTCGTCGTTCTGTTCAATTACCAGGTCGGCCTTTTACCAGGAGACAGACAGGGGTGAACCTGAAAGAACACAACAGCAGAGATGGAGGTTAGTGTGGAAATGACAAAGGGAGGAGAAGAGGCCAGAGGGAGAGAAGACTGAGAGGAGGATGAGAGAGGAAGATGAAATCTAGGAGCTGAGCAGACCATTATAGCACAGAGCACTTCTTAACCCACAGAGGGTCCAAACTAGTAAATAACGTCAACAACTGACCGTCTCGGGTGGGACTGATGGTTGTTGCAGAGTTTTAACCCATTCAATCCGGGAACGTGTCATTTTAAGATTTCTTTTGTTATTCAAAAATAGCAGATATACGAGCTCATAGTGCCACTCTATGAGCTTGTAGATCTGCTATTTTTGAAAAATCTTGAAAATTGTGCGCAAATCTTTGAATATATATATTTTTATCTGGAACGCCTCAACTCCTACAATTCCAAGTGCTTATCAGGGTGGGGGGGTCCCCAGTTCAAATATGATTATTTTGGGCGGTCGCGGCCTGAAAAGGTTAACTCTTACCCTGCCAGAGTTTTTTCAGAACAGTCTGTAGCCTCTGCCAGGGTTTTGACCGATTTTGGTACCTTTTCGCATAGCCACAAAATATTTTTCTCAAGTATGATTGATCCCCAGAAAATTTCTAATCACAGATGAGATTCAGGTGTGGTTTCACAAATGTCAACGAGGTCAATTTGACCTTGTTGTCATGTGTTGTTTGATGTTTGAAAATAGCTCAAAACCAGTGGTTTCAAACCAAAAAACATTGTGAATTGTTTGTCCGTTTCAATTTTAACATTGAAGTGGATGGAGCAGCAAATCTTTGGAAATTGTTATCTCCTTATTCGTTTGGAATATCGAAAAGGTGTCAATACTAAATAATTAGAGAATCTTTTTTTTTTTTTTTAAAGTTTTTTTTTTTTTTTTTTTTTTCAAGACGTTTTTAAACGTCTTTGGCAGGCAACAGCTAATTTCTCAAAGACGTTTATAAACGTCTTTGGCAGTTATAGAGTTAAGAACCAGTGATCTATGGTACACGCCACGGTCTACGCGTCACAATGCAACACATTTTGAGCTTTTTTCACTATTTGTCATACTAAATATAGGGGCTTAACTCATTCAGTGCCACTGGACGTCTAAGACGTCCGTTTTAACATAAGCCCTGAGTGCCACTGGACGTCTAAGACGTAAAAAAAAATGTTCAGAACCCAAGATATCATGATGTGAAAATATTCTGCTCCATTCACTCTTTGTTTAACTTCTTACTGAAAAAGGCTGCATCTCGGCTCCTAAGCACTTTTTTTGAATTTTGGCTGTGGCACTCAGAGCCAAACTGCCATAAATAAGCCGGGCACTGAATGAGTTAAGTGGTTAAGAAAATACAAATTACAAATCAAACCCTGTCTTGTACTCTAGGCCAGTGGCTCCCAAACCTTTTAGCTCGAGACCCAAAAGAGGAATTTGATGTCCCCCCGGGACCCAAGCTAGTGAAAATAGCCGATCTGCAAGCTCACAACATCTCACGACGCATTGTGTGCGTGTAGATTTGCCATTTTCATTACTTTCAGAAATTATTTAGCAAATGTTTTGAAATGATACAAAATATTGTAGGAAATACAAATAAATAAATAAATGATATTTACTCGCGAGTTGCTACCCATAAAAACGGGTCTGCGACGCAAAAAAGGGTCCTGGCCCACTGTTTGGGAAACACTGCACTAGGTAGCCCCCCCTAGCTAGCAGCAGCAGCCATCCCCGGGTCAAGATGACCACAACCTTTTGACCACGTGGTCCACATTCTATTTGAACTTCTTAATGTGGGTATCCTATTAACCTCTTGGCACAGCTGCTGTTGAACAAACACCTGTAAACACTGACCCAGAAATACACTGCAGGCTCCTCTCCAGGACTTAAGTTAGACCTTGGGAGTGTATTTTAAGACTAACAGCTCCAGCTCACAACTGTGATAGTCTTTTATGCACCCGTTCATGACCTCCTGTTGGCATTTCAAAAATATGACCTGCAGTTTTCTGGAGGGTTAAAATTATCTGGTGTTTGGAGTAGTGGTTGGTGAGCGGACTGCCCTTGACCTTTCGGAATGTGTTGTGTGTATGTATACCTCTGTGTGTGTATGTGTTTGTTTGCGCACGCGCACGTGCGTGCGTGCGTGTGTGTGTGTGTGAGACTTCATACATATGGCGTGACATGAAGTGTGCTGGACTGCTGGTGTGTACACATGCGCTTGTATGTAAATATATACGTACGGTATATGAATGCATGTGTGTGCTTGTGCTTAGATATCTGTGTGTGCGTGTGTGTGTGTGTGTGTGTGTGTGGGGTGGGGGTGAGTGTGTGTGTGTGTGTGTGTGTGTGTGTGTGTGTGTGTGTGTGTGTGTGTGTGTGTGTGTGTGTGTGTGAATTCTGCCTACATGTGTTTTTCTTCATACACAAATGTATGTGGATGCGAGTGTGTGTATGTGTATGTCGCACACGAAGAATAGCGGCTCTATATGCCGTTTCATCGAGCTTTGTACAACACCATTGTACAACGGAGTATAAATCAGGCTCCAACGATAACGATGACAATAAATATAAATAGAATAAAAATCGTTATAACTCAAATGGATGGCAGCGTCCACACAACTATAATGACAACTATAGTTGTGGACGATATCGTTTGGCTATGGCTAGAGACTTTTGTTAAATAACAAGTTCATTCATTAATATTAATGAATTTTTCATTTTTAATACCCTGGCCTATGGGTTATTGATAAAATAATAATAACTATAATGAAACTGACACTGAGGGCCATTGGAAATTGTCATCCTTTCCAATTTGTTGCGTGCGGAACATAAATGTTTAGACCCCCCAAATTGGTCTAGCAAATAATGATCCAACCATGAATGCGTTTGAAACAAAGAGCTTGGCATTGAGATCACTAGAACCGCTAAATGGGCTTGCTTGTAATGAGGTGCCATGCGCGTGTGTGTGTGTGTGTGTGTGTGTGTGTGTGTGTGTGTGTGTGTGTGTGTGTGTGTGTGTGTGTGTGTGTGTGTGTGTGTGTGTGTGTGTGTGTGTGTGTGTGTGTGTGTGTGTGTGTGTGTGTGTGTGTTACTGTCCATCATTCCATGTGTGTGGCCTGGCTGTTACGGGGAAGAGGCACTTCATTTACACATTATTTACAGACACAGTTTACAACAAAAACGAAAACAAATGAACATCAACCTAGAATCTCCAGGCAGTCCCTCATTAGGAGCTACAGAGTGGTGGACAGACATGCTGCTGTATTAGCACTGGATGTTTCAAGAAGTCCTTCACTAACTTCACGACATGAGACACTAACTTCATGGAGAGTTGGAGACAGCCAAATACTTGCATACTGTAGTGTACATACTTGTCCTCAGCACTGAAATCCATTTGAAAACAAATTCATTTTATTGTCTCCGCCAGGCAGAGAATTTTTTTTTGCCCCCTGTCCGTCCGTCTGTCAGTCCGTGTGTCCATCCATGTACAGCTAATCTCCGGCATCGTTGGCCCGATCGGTGTGAAACTGTGCACATGTACTCCCTTGGAGACAAGAGCAGAACATCTGCCCCAAATTTGTCACATTGGCTTGTTACAGCGCCACCAGGAGGCCGATTTTTGCAACATAAGAAATTGGATATTACTCCAACAGACTTTGTCCAAAGATCTTCCATTTGTCCCATGGATCTGAGTGAAATAGAGCTCCCTCAATATGCGATTCAAATTTGGGGTTGTTCAAGATTTTTGGCATCGTTTGTAAAAATAGGTATGGAATATAAAAGAATTGTATGATACATGTTTATCACATGACTATGATAAAGTTCTGCTCCCGTGTCGGCTGCAGTGGGAAAACATGGCACAGGCGGATTGAAAAAGCACTTTAAATACTTGCTTCAACCCGTCGCTGAAATCTTTTTGACCGCAAAGAATTCAAACATCTGAGAGCAGGGAGGACTACCTTTACTTTTGGATGCGATGTGCGGGAAAAAAGGTACAAATCTGTACCTGTTGGCCACCGTTCGCCGGTGTCACACTCTGCCGGCAACCTACGAAGCGGGATCTCAACTCGGAGCTATCGTGGAGGGTGAGGTTTCAAACGGGGCTACGGAAAATCTTGTTGGGTGAAAATGGGTGTGGCCTATATGGGGAGTTGCGTCATGATCCAAAAATGTTATCGTGCAACCTATGTTTCAAGAGTTCTAGGAAAACAACAATTCAGTTTCAGGGTTTAATTTTGCTTCAAATACCCAGTAAGTTCACATTAAACTCAAACTCTGCGTGTCATGGAACATGGGAAAAAGCTCAAAAGTATTCAAATACCTCGAAACCCAAGTTTCTGATCACCGACATGGGACTGCGTACACAGTAAAATCCTGAGTGTTAATTTAACTCGAGAGTGTACAAGAAGGGTCCTTTCCGTTCCATTTGTACACTCTCTAAGTTAAATGAACACTCAGGATTTTACCGTGCACCGACTCCAGAGGGACACCGAACACACGCACCTATATTTTAATCACACCCTGACAATTATCAAAGTCATTCCAGTGCAGGGATTAGTACCCCCTGAGGTCTTTGATTTGACTCCTTCCACATGAACAGTGTGCTGAAACCTAACTATCTTTGACCTTAACAGTGCAATTATCCAAGCGGCATCCGCGCACTAGAAAGGGGGACTTTGGGGGAGTGCCGGCTGTACCCAGCGGTGAGGTGACCGCATCTGGATTAACCCATTAAGACCGGGAACGCATCTGTGAGTCATTTTTAGATTTCTTTGGCTGTTGAAAAATGGCAGATATACAAGCTCGTAGTGCGGCACAGAGTGCCACGCTATGAGCTTGTAGATCCGCTATTTTTGAGAAATCGTGAAAATGTGTGCAAATCTTTGAATATATATAGATTTTTAAAGCGACCGTTTTTAACTCAAATCTTTGCTTCTGGGGGGTCCGTGGGAACAAAATTATATATTTTTAGATGGGGGTCCGCGGCCAAATGCATATAATTTTGGAGGTCCTTGACATGAAAAGGTTTGAGAACCACTGATTATAGCAACATACGTTTTTTTTTTTAACTGTTACGATTTAGAAGACATTTGTACAATCCCCCAGAAGCAAAGATTTGAGTTACAAATGTTTGCTTTAAACATATATATATATTCCCAGATTTGCACATATTTTCACGATTTTTCAAAAATAGCAGATCTACAAGCTCATAGTGCAGCACTCGGTGCCGTGCTATGAGCTTGTAGATCTGCTATTTTTGAATAGCCAAAGAAATCTTAAAATGACACAGATGCGTTCCCGGTCTTTATGGGTTAATTAACGTGATTTTTCTTTTACTCAAGCTTGCATGAAAGGAGAATGTTATAGCCAGTGGACTTCAAACGCAGGAGCTTCAACAACGGGTACCCTTAATGACAGACCTTTACAGCGCTCCTGCTATTAATGCTGAGAACACGCAGCGGTAAGCTAAAGATGTTATTAGTGATGGGTATTGGCAAGAACCTCACGATACGATATGTATCACGATACTTGGGTCACGATACGATTGTATCACAATATATTGCGATGCGATACATATTGCGATAAATATTGCGATATATTGCAATATATTGTGATAAATTGCAATTTATATTGAGCTGAATCACTGGAAGGCGAACAAGCTATAGTACAGCGACATCTAGAGGAGCAGAATGTCAAGACCGGACTTCTACCATTGGTTTCTATGCGTGGGAAAAGTATCGCGATACTATGGCCTGGAGTATCGATACAGTATTGGGAAATATATATATATATATATAAAATATTGTGATATATTGCCATATCGATTATATTGTCCATCTCTAGATGTTATGGTATGACTTTTTAGTTTTAGGGGAGGTATTGTATATCCTGACTTTTGCCATTGCAGTCATTCCACCACAGTCTAATGCACCAGCTCTAAGTACTGGTTTTCTGTAGCTGCAGTGGAATGAAAGTGTCTGCTCGATCATTGGACTGTGGAGGTTAACAGGGTGACGTGTGCTTACATTGCCAGGGTCCAGCTTTAACATCCCTGGGTGATAAACCCCATAGAGAAGCCAAAGGCTGGGCCTGGGATCATCAGTAGTCCAAGCTATTTAAAGTAAAGCCTAATTGAAGCACTAGCTAACTATTTCCCCGAACAGATCTCCTCCTTTGCGTAGTGGATGGTGGTGCTGAATCAGCTGCTGGTGCTGGTCAGCTCAATAGACCCGACATGGGTGTTGAGGACACTTTAGAAACAACATTGTTATAACTATGCTCTCATCACAATTTTGGGGGCGACTACAGTACAAGTACGAAATCAGAGTAAATGAACCTTAGGCAACAAATGTCAGGGTAAACATTAGTAGAGTGCAAAGAGAATGACTTAGTGCTTCAAAGAAACAAGGGATACCAGGTAAACAAAAATCAAACCTAGCATCTGTCTAAACAAAAGAAACAAAACATATATAACTTATATACAGCAAAATAAAAGATTACACAGATAATGGGTTAAAGAAACATGTACCTGTTGAATATACTCAACAGATTAAACAGATCTATAAACTTAGAAAAGTATTTAGTCCATTTTCCATTATGATTGTTTTTTTTTTAGCACTTGGATTAGCCGAGTCATCTGCACTCCAAAATCCAGAGTGTTAACAGACCCACACAGATTTTGCAGTCTAGGTCTTTTAGTTTAGTTTATGGACACATTAAATAACGGTTATAAAGCAAGCCTAGTTCCATTGCTGAATCATTTAAAAAAAATCTGCAATAAAAATACAGCTTGAGTGTGAAATTTCAAATATTAAACTTTTAACCTCACATACTGTATGTAGGCCAACTCAAAAATAAATGAGGGTCTTGTGAGCTGCACTGCCAAATGTTCCCTGTAAACTAAGGAGCAGGTTTGGTTTCTTTCAACCTTGTCTGAGTGTCTATCAAAGTGTCTGCCTGTTTTTCAACTGCCTTCTGCCAGGATGTCTGTGATCTGCCAACCTGTCTATGCAACTGCTTTGTATGCCTGACAGTCTACCCGTTTGCTTTAATGCCTTTCTATCCACCTGTTTCCGCGGGAATTTACTGGGGCACAGGCACTATGCACAGGCCTGGTGGGGGACATATCCGACATATCCGACGCCCACGCTCCGCTGGAAACTTGTGGATATGTCTACTGGTCAGTCTTGTCTCCATGTATGTCTGCATCTCTACTGGTCTCTTCGTCCTCATGTGCACCATTGATTTGTGGAGTTTGTACAATTGGCTATAAATTCCCCATCTTCTACATTCTAAACAAGGTGTTATTTTAAGTGTGGGCATACAAGACAGCGGAAAACTAGTCAGTCTAGTCACATCAAAAGGTTGTGAAAACCAGGCTGTAATACACTTAATGTGGATAAGCTTATAATTGTACAGTACATACAACAAAACAGCCTTTTTGTTTTCAGCTTCATGCCATGCTGAATATTACTAAATGAAAACAACAACAACAATAACGTATTAGATTGTTATAATGTAGATGAGCTATGTTAATGATAACAAGTTCTCTCTAGTGGCCACTAGGGGGTTACACCCAACAGGACCAATGTTGCTATCCTTAGAGCACAGTGCTCTAAGGATAGTGAAGCAAAAGAAAGTTGACATTTTGGCTGGGGCAAAAAAAGAAGCTGACATTTTGGCTTGAGGCGGATGCTAGAGCAAATATTAAGGGGTCAGCCAAAATGTTAAATTCCTGATTAGGCTTCATCCTCTCTGCGATGATGGTGTGTAATGGCCTTAGGCGATTTCCAACCAAAGGGTAGAGGGAAGGCCATGGGGTCACCAAAATCAGTAGGGTTCATTGAAATTCTTAACATCCCGCAACTAGTGGCATTAAAGATTACACAACTGTATACAAATAAATAAAAACAATACAAATATTGTCCTGTTTTCTATTGTACTGTATACTGTAGTGTCTTGGAAAACATCGAGGCAAAACACCCAGTCCAGTGCACACAGGGCACACAGGGTAGAAATGAAGATCCGCCGATGTACCTCCTAGCTGGAGTTACTGACAGCCATTGATAGCTTGGGATCAGGTCTCTCCCAGTCTGAGGCTTCATACAAAAATACGGTAGCACAACAACTCAGGGTTGCAACAAGCAGGTCATGCTTGACTTGCTTGTTCACTTCATCAAAAATGTGGATTTTCTTCAGCATTCCCCAAGGCCTTTGACACTTTCATTTGAAGATAAGTGGTGTCAAGCTCGCTTGCGGTCCGGGTGGCGGGCCTTTGCAGCTAAAACGCCTCTGAGAACAGGTCTCCGCCAGGCTGGGTTGCCTACCCATGCAGGGCCCGGAAATTTTGGAAGCCAAGCATAGCCAATCGGAATGGAAACTGAAAAATCAGACAGACATGACTTGATCAAAGTACGATTCCTCAATAGCTGTCACCCTTGATCCCTTGAACACTGCTTCTGACCTTCAAATGCTTAAGATCCTCAATGAATCCAATAAATCCAACAGATGAAGACTGGTTCATACTGGTCAGCTGCAAGGTCTCAGTATCACCCATCATTCCTCTACTAGGCTGCCTATAAATGAACAGTATTCTTAAACAACGTGCATGGCTGGCTGAATAAGGAGACAAATCTCCTCTTTTACAAGCTCACAACAAGCAAGATCTGATCTTTTTTACCAAATGTTCGCCCAATATGACACGATTAGGGACGCTAGGGCTCATCTGGTTAATCCTTCCAAGTCGGCCATCCCTCCCATGACCCAAAATTGCATTATAAAACAAAATGCCAGACAACTTGCGTGGTTAAATAAGGACACAAATCTCCTATTTTACATTACAGGTCTGGGCAATAGGACTTCAATTCAATATCACGATTATTTCAAACTTTTGCCTTGATTATGATTAATGAACGATTGATGCGACACGTAGAATAGCTAGTAGCTATTTCTGTACGCCACCGTTGTACAACGAAGTATAATACTAGGTCAAGTGGTTAATCAGACTAATCGATTTCGTCTATTTAAAAAAATCAAATTAAGAAAACATTATTGACCTCCACAAAAAAAATACCTGCTTCTCCATTATTCGATTAACCTACACAAGAAAAATTAAGTCTGTTATTGGTTCTAAATACCGGTTTTCGGTATAGCGGTATGCGCTAAATCACATTTCAGCTGATTGGAGTGGACACAGCTCCAACGTGGAGCCGTTCAGCTCTGCTCGGTCCTCTGTGGAATGCAGAGTGCACATTCTTTCCGTATAGGGTACCGGGGTGAAAAAAAGAAAAGAAAAAACTTGTGCAATACAGCAACCCCCAACCCCCAGGAATGGCATGCATTGATTTGTAGTCCAGTCAGGGAAAAGAAGGGTGGTGCTGAGAGAAAGTGAGGAACATATGGTTGAGAGAGAGAGTGTGTGTGTGTGTGTGTGTGTGTGTGTGTGTGTGTGTGTGTGTGTGTGTGTGTGTGTGTGTGTGTGTGTGTGTGTGTGTGTGTGTGTGTGTGTGTGTGTGTGTGTGTGTGTGTGTGTGTGTGTGTGTGTGTGTGTGTGTGTGTGTGTGAACTGGCAACCAGTAAGCCAGGGGGGGCGGAAGGGGTGTAAGCATTCATACAACGATTAGCTTCTCAGAACCCCCCAACCCCCTACTGTGTGCCTTCAGACTCCACATCTCCCATGATCCCCCCACCCTCTCAATCTCTCTTGCCCCCCCCCTTTCTATAACTCACACCACACACCCACACATACACATGCTTATGCACTCATAGACAGCGTGCATGCATGCACACTCTAGGACTGGTGCTACACACCAGTGGTAAGCTTCCTCCTTCAGCATCAGAAGGTCAGAAGAGGCCCTTTCTTTCTTGGTGCAGGGGTCAGGTAGAGCGTTTTATCTGCGAAGGCCCGCCACTCGTGCCGCAAGCAAGCTTGACACCACTTATCTTCAAATGAAAGTGTCAAAGGCCTTGGGGTAAAGCCACTGCTGTCCCCTTGGGAGCACTGTGTGTGTGTGTGTGTGTGTGTGTGTGTGTGTGTGTGTGTGTGTGTGTGTGTGTGCGTGTGCGGCACGAGTGCATGTGTGCATGTGTGCATGTGCATGTGCATGTGCATGTGCATGTGCATGTGCATGTGCATGTGCATGTGCATGTGCATGTGCATGTGCATGTGTGCATGTGCATGTGTGTATGAGTCTGTGATCGACGCGGATGATCTACAACAGTGGTTCCCAAACTGTGGAACTGAGTCAAACTAAATGTAAGGCCTACAATTCTTGCACTTCAGTGCTTGTCAGAGTGGAATCAGAGTTCCAATATGATTATTTTGGGGGGGGTCAAGGGCCTGAAAAGTTTGGGAACCCTTGATCTAAAATACGTCTAAACTCGCCTAAGCTGGGAGCCACTGTAAAGCTTAGAAGACAAACTGGCCGGAGAACAAACTAACTCCACACTGTCAGTGAAGAAAAAGAGAAGACAACCAGGGCAGTTTTTTCTGAATCTTCAGTCTATAACTAAAATCGTTTCCATATACCCCATCTCTCCCCTCTCCCACCCCACCTCCCCCCTTCCCCTCCCCTCTTCCTTACATCCCCTCCCTCTCTCCTCTCGTCCTCTCTCTTCTCCTCCTCCCTTTTGGTTGTGTGGGTTTGTGTCCCACTGGTGCAATTGTAATTAACACTGTACGGACTCACGCTCCAGTAAGGCCCGCCACTAATTCCACATTCGGGGACCCGCTCCCCGGAGTTTCTTTTATCTTCCACTTCGCAGTCCATGGACTGTTATTACGGACCCCCAGCTGCAGATCAAGAGTGTGGCTGCGGACCGAGCATCTCCAATAGCGCGACCGTGGATTTCTACTACATTACACTATACCACTATACTGTATATTATCTTAACATTCTTATATTATACCATTATATACTGTATACACATTATTGTTGTACTATATTATTATCATATACTATCTTACACTATTATATTTGCTACTATTGTTGTTGTTACTACTTGTATCTCTGTCTCTGTCTCTCCTCTGTCTCTCCCTCTCTCTCTTTTCTTTCCCCCCCGACACGGTCGAGGCAGAAGGCCGCCCACCCTAGAGCCTAGGGTCTGCCTGACGTTTCTTCCAGTTAAGGGGCAGTTTTTCGTTGCCACTGTCGCAAAATTGCAGTCTCTGCTCTACATGTAAAGTGTCTTGAGACAACTTGTTGTGATTTGACACTTTAATAAATTTGAATAGAACACATTTGTATTACTCCTTCAGATTGTATCCAAATTTCACGCAAATCAGTACACATGATATAGTCAAGTGTTCAAGACGGATCTGTCAGATTTTTCATATTCCATCCTGATTGGCGAATTCCGAACATTGCTGGCCCACAATAACCTACCTGACCTGGCGGAGACCTGTGCTCCGAGGAGCACAATTTCTAGTTCATCATCATTCCTTACAAAGATAATCTTTTTGGGGCTGCAGCAAGACAACACTAGTATTAGCAACAAGTAAGACGCGCGAACGCGGGAAGCGAACGCAATTTTTTTTAAATAAATATGAAAAAAAAAGATTTAAAAAAAAGTCACCAATAAAAAAATACAAATAAAATACAAAAAAAATCTGCGTTAAAGGGAGCATCTTAGAAAAATACAAATTCACTAAAAAAAAACTTTGAATGTTTTTGAACAATTCAACAAAGTGTTTGAAGTGCCTGTTTCACCCACTTCCGGGGGGCGGAGCCAAAATCCGAGCCCGAAGTATTTGTTCGTAGACCCCCACTTAGGGGGGGTAGAAAAAGTTTCGGAGCGATTCGGGCACTTTTCATTTAACATGGGGTTTCAATGGGGAGTTTTTAGGAGCCTTCTCCGGGGCGTGGCTTCCGGGGGAAGGGGCGGGCTTAAACGCAACCTTGACAGGTGTGTTCAGTTTTCAAAGACCTTTCATTTGATGTATGGTACGTCTAAATTAGACATTTATTTATCTCAGAGGAGCTGCAGGCAGGCAGTGAACACAGACACACACGCACACACGCACACACACACACACACTCACAAGCCGAGCATGGTTTCATAGTAAGCTCCACTTGCGCGGAGGCGCGCCTTCGGCGCGCCTCCTTCCGCTGCGTTCGCAACCATTTCAAAAGTAGGACCTCTACACAGCACTGGTTCTCATTAAAGTGGGGTCCGAGGACCCCCAGGGGTCCTCAAGGAAGTTCCAGGGGGTCCCCAACTAAATGATTGATAGAAACCAAATAGACCCGTACGGGCCTGTAACTCAGAGAGTGAACAAATAGAACCAAATGGACCGGAGGTAAAAACAAAGGGGATAGATGTGGGTACCAGAGATAAAAATGGGAGTCCATGACCTAATGCATATCAAACTGGGGGTCCTAAATGAAAAAGGGTGAGAATCACTCACTGCTCTACAGCAGCCACAATATCACTATAATAAGCCTAGCTAGAATTACACGAGGAGAACGCCACAGGATTAGATGACTCATGATACATCAGCCCACATAGTGTCAACCTCTCCCCCACCTCTAGGCTACCAACAGATTGTCATCTCACCAGTTCAAATCCCTAGAATCCTATATTGATCTATCAGCGCGGGAAGTACGTAAGAAAAGTAGTTGAGAAGCTGAGTGGTCAACTACAGAATAATATGGTCCCCACTTGTTTGAGGTATTCTTTGTCACAGTACATTTGCACATACGTGAAATTTGTTCTCTGCATTTAACACATCCTAATCCTCCTAACTACCAGTCCACACCAATGATTCGCAACGCAACGAGTTGCAACTTCCACCCAGTTGCAGCGGTCTGAATTGACCCGTTGCAGGTCGGTGCAGTTTATGGGATTCTGTTGCACATGGTTGCTGGTGTTTACAGTTGCAACTTGTTGCATTGCGAATAGTTGGTGTGGACTTCTTCAGTTGCGTAACTAAGAGCAGCGTTTAGGGTTTAGGAGCAGTGGGGAAAGTGCCATTAATAGAGTACCCAGGGAACAGTTGTCTTGCTCATGGACACTTCAACACATAGACCCGGGGCCGGCCTCTCTAGTCTCTACCCTTTCAGCTATGGCCTCCCCGTGGGATGGGATCTAGATATACTGTACCAGGTCATACAGTATATCTAGAAAATCCTTTTATGCTTGTACAACGCAAACATATCATGAATATGAAGCAGTGTTAATGAAAGAAAATACAATAATATTCTGCATTTGTTGAGTCCACCTCTGCACACCACACATTTGCTATCTTCGGTGTAGACTAAAGGGGAAAAAAGTAGGGGACCAACAAGTACAGATCCCTAGGGGACACACTGGTCAACGAAGGTTAAGTTATAAGAAATACGGCATGCATTTTCGGCATGCAACACAATCAAATTGGGCTGCAGTCCGTAGCCCAACACTAGACCTCCTCCTCCTCCGGCCCCTGCCTCGATGCTGGATCACCCTCTCTCCAGCCCCTCCCCTCACCCCACAGCGCTCCACTGCGGAACATAAACAGCGTCTTAATTCGAGAGATGGCACGGGTCCAACTTGGCGTCAGGGGACCTGTCAGGAACCCAACGAAGTGAATGCAGTGACCGGCGTGGCACACACACACCCTCTTGAGGAGTTTAGGTCATTTATTGTACTCTGTACATGTTTGAACCAGCCAGATTGCATTAAGTAAAAGCATTTGGTGGCACACTGTGAGTTGTCAAAACTTCCTATATGGAGGCGACCTATGGAACCGTGTGATGATGTATGGCAGGGGTTGGGGGGGTGAACAGCTATGATGTCTGTTGCTCTAACTTGACTGCACTGCTGTACAGCTCTGGTCTAGTGCTTTGCCCCCCCCACACACACACACACACACACACACACACCACGGAGTTCTACACGCCATCAATTCCAAAGTATCTATTTTTATACCTGTGACTGGCAACTCAACTTGAGCTTGACATTGAAAGGAGTCTAGCTTTACCCAGATTAAAAAGGGGTCTAAACTAAAAACCTAATCCTGGACATAATTAATTAATGTATTAGTTCCTCAGACAGGCCACTGAATAGCATAGTGCTCTGATACTTTCACAATTTGACAGGGAATCTAGGCATTGTTACGTTGGTACAAGACAATACAAAAACAAGCAGAAAAGAGTGTTTCAGGGGTCATTATCACGTTGACAAGTTCAGGTTCCGGTACTGGCCCGGTTATTGCGTTGTTGAAATAGGCTCTCTCTCTCCCTTCCTCCCTCTCCCTCCCTGTGTTAGCAATGTTAGTAATGCAACGTCTTGAACCCAAGCCCCCAGCCATTCCAGTATCAGATTTTTAGCTTTAAAAAGTAAGTGAGCATGCGACCGTATGTGCAAAACCTATGCATGTGCTTGTGTGTGTACTAATGCGTACACGTGTGGATGCATGTATTGTAGAGGATATGGCAATATTTTCTAGAGAGGGGGAGAGAGATGGGGGGAGATTAAACAGAGCATCTCTGTCCTCTTCTGTTTGAATCAGCAGATCAGATGGCGGTCACTCACTCCTCACTAGATGCTGCTTGTTGCACATGTTGATTATTCTTTAATTGGCAGCTTTCATTATTTGGGAGCAGCAGCGTAAAGTGGGGCTGTAAGAGAGGGCCTGATGTCATGCCGGGGGAGGCTGAATAGCAGCAGTCTCTGAGAGAAAGGCCTTGTGGAGACATGGACAGTGCCTAATTGGATGAGGATTACATTGGGCTGCTTGAGAGGACTGGTCTTATGCAATAGGAGAGATGAATGGAGAAGGCTTGGGAGCCCTGGTGCCTGTGCACAAGCTGGCCGCTATGGTGGCCCAGACTGGCTCTATGAAATGGACTCGTCGTCTTCGGTCCAGCATCTTATGAAACCATCTCTTATGACACCCAGCACAGTAAAATCCTCACTGTTAATTTAACTGTGAATTAACAAAGGCATTATTGTGGCCACTGATAGCACCATGAATTGTGCATCACTTGCACTGCTATCTGCCCAGTCGTATGGTTCAATTCACAAAAGATGTCGTGAATTCCTGATTTCCCCACACACTTGTCTGTAGTCTTGCCACTGCTAACCCCCTACTAGTTGGTATTTGGACTGGTTGGTCCTAGAGATGGTATTGAAAACTCATGCCATCTCTGATAAACATGGAATTGCCTGCCGCTTCTTTGCATCTGCCAGTGAGGAGCCTCACCGGGAGGGTGTAGCGCGTACACAGGAACACCCTATTCCTCACAGTTCAAAACGCCTGCTGAAAGGCGAGCTTCGCCAAACTGTAGGAGTTGCTAGTGCAGTAACAAAGATAGCCCTCCCTGCCTAGCTTCCCTCCCGTCACGTGAACATGGCCAATTGTTCTCGGACACTTGTCCAAGCTGGAGGCACAATGAGGATTCGAACCCCTAGTCTCCATCATGGTGGGCAGGAACCAGGAACTTTTCTCCAGCACCTTTTTGAGCGACCACTGTGCTAACGCAGCTTTGGCTGACACCATCTCTTATGACACCCAGCACAGCACATGAGCTGGTGCCGAGGTGTTATGTAGGCCTAGCAAAAGCCTGAACATGGACAATGCCAATGTAGTAATCAAAATGGTTAATTGTATAAACTGTTGGCAATTTGACACTATTTTGTCAGAAAATACTATTTTACATACATTTACATGGCCTACCCTCAGTACCCTGTCACACTAAATCCACTGGTTGAGCAGAGGAGATGTGCTCAAATGTTGGGCTATGTCTGGAAATGTGACTATTCATGAACAACATTGATAATTATAACCAGTAATCACCAGTACAGACTACAGGGGTACCAGTTCTGCTGACTTTTGCCCACCTGAGCACCCTCATTACTTATAATTACATACAGCCAGTTAACTGTAAATCTAGGTACAGTATGCATGTTGGGAAGCTATGCACAATTACGCACATCGTCTCCTTCAGCTTTCAAGGCTGCCCGCAGCCACCTGGACTGAGGACATCCCACACAATTATGGATTTTATTTGGTCCAAACTATCGCCTGAGTTTCAAAGTTGGATACAGTAATAAACTGCTAAACACGAGGCCAATAAATGTCACTACAGGAGAGTGTTACTGAACGGAGCAGCAATGCCCACACATTCAATCTCTTTCACGAAACATGTGCAATGCATTTTGATCATGTTTAATCTTTAAGTGTAGACTTAACTACAACTACATAAGAATATTTCCACAAACATAGTGGCTTTCATCATTGTTTCAGTATATTTATAGACCATCAGGCGTCTGACACATGACAAAAGTACAAAATATATGACATTCATGTTTAGTCCTAGACCTGAAATCTAACAATGTTATCCATCATGTTTTCACTGTTGGGAGTGGGATTACAAGTGTGATCTGGCCACCAGCACAAAGTTGTATCTCTTGACGCATCTTGACCACTCCGACCTGCGCCCTGAAATTGAGTTTCACACCCCAGTACTAAAACTACTGTATCCGCTCACGAGCATGCCGGTCATGATGATACCTTCGCCTGGCTACAATTACGGCCGCCATCACTGGAAAGTCTGGGCATGACACCCATTATAAATCAGAGATCCCCAAATCTATAAGAAAACAATCATCTAAAAAAAAGACCCAAAAAATAACAAAGAGCTATGGGGTATCAGGTGAGGGCTGTCATGGAACATTAACTGAGCACCTCAAATTCTACACTAGAAATTAAAGAAACCGAGGCCCGTAGGCTGAAGTGTAACTAAACTGTCAATCCAACAGAGCTTGGCACCTTGGCATAGGCCAGGTGTACTACATACTGGCAATGATTAGAATGGGATTGCATTGTTTTTTTTGTACCTGCATATCCATTATTGAATCATCTATGCTATGATGAAGGTCTGATAGGCACACAGCTCAAAATAAAGCAAAACACTACATACCGTAGATGAAATTGTGCTGAAACATTGATGCTTTCAGCACCTTGGCAACGATTTAGCTGGAAAGGTTATACTTAACCCTGAGGATTTTACTGTATTTACACCTCTGTGTAGCAGTTATCCTTTTATTAGACTTTACAAGTGGTAAAACTACACACAGTGGGAGGTAACACTGTACAAAATAAAATAATTTAATATGGTGAATGAAAAACACTGGGAGTTTGTTTTGCCCATATCAATCTTATCAATAGAAATCTTGAATTCCATGTTGGCCCCTGAGGTAAACAATTATAATAATAAAGAAATAAAGAGATTGAATTTACTCTCTTGCTCTTAGGAATGTGAACAAACTTCCCTGCCTTAAAAATAATCATATTAAAAGGTAGGGTAAGTGATATTTTTTGGTTAAAACAAAAAGTATTTTGTTAAAAGGTTAAAATACTATATTCTGATAGTAATCATTGCTATAGAGTGTTTTTTCAGTAACAGGGGTCTCCCTGTCTCTCCAGCTCTTTAATAAACAGAAAATACATTTTTCGGTAGGTGTCAAAATCTCAGCCAATCAGTAGAAAGTACCCATTTTTAAGCTTAATTTGTATAGTGTTCCAGTTCCAATTTTGTCTGCTCATTTCTTAGTGTCATCACTTCCAATTTCACTTGTTTAATCTGTATCCTGATTGAGTTCTCGGTCCTGGTTGGATAAAATTGGAAATGAAACTGAAACGAAAAGGCATTTTCTGTTTAATAGAGAGGTGGAGAGACAAGGAGACTCCTAATACTGAACAAACACTCTATAGCAATGAGTACTATCAGAATATAGAGCTAATTAACACTTATTTTAACCAAAGCAAATCACTTACCCTACCTTTAACAAAGACTTAGCTTAAGTCCCTATTTTTAAGTGTGAAAGTACACTACTCTTAAGCCCTAATCACATGTAAGTCTGGAAATAATGCTTAAAAACCAGAGGGTAGAAAATGTAATAATGTACAAGTGAATACATGCATTCAAGGCCAAAAGTGCCATTTTCAGAGCGTGAAAGGGAGAATCAGAACGAGTTTTTGGAAATACAAGAGCAGAAAAAGGCCTCTATTGTTCTCAAGTTTCTCACTGGGAAATATTTCTGTGAAAAAGACTTTCTTTCATTGGCACAGCATATCTACCAAAGCCAACTAACCATGGTTTGTTTTGATTTGACATTGAAGATTCCAGCTGGTATAGTGTGTGTGTGTGTGTGTGTGTGTGTGTGTGTGTGTGTGTGTGTGTGTGTGTGTGTGACAAAGTAGAGTGAGAAACAGACAAACAGGAAGAAAAAGAAAACACTGAGAAAACATAAATGAGAGAACTAGATATACACATAAAGAATGGTGCACATACAGTATGTGGTAGAGGTAGAGAGATTATATTTTCTGGCATGCCACCGTATATCCACACCACATTCCCTGTACCCACCCACCCCAGTGAACGGCTCCCTGCAATGCTACGGTGTTCAGTTACCTGCATTATAAAGGCAACATTCTTGCTTCTCACACAGCCTTAGGTTTCAGCCACATTTGGACCCACTCCAGACATTGAGAAACTCAATCCACTGTACACTGTGGTGGTTAGGCAAACAAGCATTGCATCACCTTGGGTCACAAGTGGAAGGCGGTGAGAGTCGGGTTCGTACAAGTCTGTATTTACAGTATGAAGGAGGGGAAAAAATAATGATACCATGAAGCTTTTCCTCTGGCAAGTAGTTAAGCACTCATTACGGACTCCTAGCAAAACCAAGATGTGATTACTCAGCTGTAGATGAGCAACTTGACACATAAAACATTAATCGAGGTGTAATGTCACTGATAAGTGGTCAAATTAGTCAGTAGAATTGTTAACGTGTTGTTAAGTGTAATTACAAACCAAAAATCAAACCTGGCTGTTTGTTTTAGAGCATTATTTCAGGACACCGTCACCTACGTGTGAAAACTGAACCCAATCATAACATTCTGTACAAAACAGAAAAAGAAATATGACATATCTTGATGCAAGTCCATTATCCACTTAAACCCTAGCATACATATTCTGGGGGAAACTTTAGCAATACATCCATGCCAACCATGCCTAATAAAGATTTAGTTTGTCTGTTTTTTTGCCACCCGGCCATTCATAAGAAAAGGAGGGATGAAGTCTTCTTGAACACACACCTGACTCACATCATGTGCTAATGGGCTGAGTGACGAGAAATCATCTATTATTTTCTTTATTGGGGAACTATTCCCAATCTGTTTCTGATGAATGCACGTGACAAACCTTTAAACATATATCCATACCTACAGCAAATAATACTTTATTTATATTTAACCTCACCTGATTTGAAGTGTGCACTAGAAACACAAGCATTTTTGATGATTGCCTCAGTCCAATCCTTTCGTTGTATTAGTTATCTTCGTCGACTTTATTTGACTGACTTAGACTGGGATTAATTTGCTTTGCAGGTTTCGATCCGGTCTGGGTCTATAGCGGATACGGAAAGGTGTGTGTGCAAATTACTGGATATAGTAGGCAGGCTTTAGACCCGATCATACTGGTTTGTTTTGAACAGAAACTAAAGAAAGCCTGGAGATGTGTTTATACGCAATATTTTTTCAAGTTGGAGCCATTCTCATTCATTGAACCCTATAACACAGCTAGATGGCATGTTCAGGTGAGCAGCCAGCCTAGCCTACTGCCAAAAACATTGCAACTATTCTATGAGATGATTCCTATTGCCTCGAATTAAATATTCTTTTGTTTTGCCTCCACGAACGCTGTGACGTAAATTACGTAATCAATGACGTTGGCGCAAAATGGGTCCATAAGAAAGAGGTCCCCTCCCACTAATTTTGGAAGCCAATTACAATAAAACTGTATGGAATATCAAGACCCTGTTTAACGCTCATTGTCAAGTGTCCCGGTATAGTGCCACCCTGAGGCCGATTTGAAAAAATAATTTTACGTTTTCCTTTGCCTACTGGAAGTGTGCACAAAAAGGTTTGACACAGATCGGTGCAACAGTTTCCGACATTAGCACCTCACACAGACACATAGACACACATCCTGGCGAAGGGAATCATGATAGGAGTCGATTAAATGTGCCTAAAATGTATATCATAGCCAAATATGGAACATCTGTGCCTAAGGCCACACTGATCATTGAACTTGGAAAAAGTCAATCTTCAAAACTTATGTAACACCTAAAATCGTTATTCTATTTTTATAATTGGCACACAAATGTATGTATTACATTTACACCACGGTAATATGAGGACATATGGAACATAATATATAATTGACTTGGAAGCTTGATGGAGTAAATGGGTACGAGTAGAGACCTGGCACCATGATTAGAGCAACACACACATATGAACAAATGCAAAACCCATCATAGTTATTATTGTTTTCTACTATGTTAGCAGCTTGTCTGTATAAATGAAAGGGAGACTTGCCCTGCTTGTAGAGACACAGGCAGAGTCAGTTGACTGAAATGAACTGTGCTGTGATCCCCCAGTAGGCTTAGGTTAATGGTGTCATGACATCAGGGAAAGGGTATTAACAGTGTATAGACCTAGCCTAACCAGTGCTGAATGACTGCTGGCTGACGCAAGGCCCAATGGAATGCTGCCTAGGGCAGGACCACAAGCTCATATACCATCACTACCAGATACAAGGACTAACGTTACTCTGGCACATTATCTCCAGGCTGAAAGCTGAAACAACATTCAAACATGTAGAAGGAACGTTAACCCCCCGAGTGAATTACCACACTGTATACCACACCACAGGAAGGGTACTTTGATAAAGATTGTGAAAGATTGGGCTTTAATACTAAAACCCATCCAGATGTATTTTTTTAAAATGATTACTATAAGCATAGAACACAACCAATCAATAACAACCTCAAGAGTGGTTTAGCATGAGTTGCAAACCAATACATCTCAGCACATCTCGAGGCTCTCAGAACAGGGCTCTCAGTAGCCTAAAGTGAGTCAAGTATAGCTTATAGTAAATACAGTATACTGACTATATGTCATGTGCAATAGTCAGCAGCCTTTTGGCAGCTTGTAGTCTTGCAGGGTTCATGCCCCATCATGCCTGTGCTTACTGAGCATGGACTTGAAATAGCAAGACTGGAGCAGAGGGGGTGAAACCACAGCTAGAATGGAGCGAGGCTGTTGCTGTATGCATGGATGTCAGCACAGATACGGGGGGGAAAAAGAGCAGGAAATAATATCCTTGGAAAAACAAAACTGTCAGCACATTTCAAAGACTAGAGTGTGTTTAGTGTCCACGTATAATCTAACCGTGCTAACATATTTCATAAATAAGTAGAATGGAACACATGGCCCGGCGAGCGCCATAGGATGTGGTCGCTGCAGGACGGCATAGCATGAAGCTTAACTTGTTTACTGTGCGGTTCTGACGGAGCTATATCCACTTTATATAAAACCACAATTAGAGGTTAGAGTATAGCAGTGCATGCATGTGTGCGCCGTGCCACTGCCGTATACGCGTTCCAACGAAGAAGGTTGTGTGGAAACAATACTGCAATGTAGAAACACTTACAAGGTACAAGTGGAAGTCTGGTAATCAAAACAGAGTTTAAAACCCTGAGTAAAAGTACAAGTATTGGCACCAAAAGATACTTAAAGTACCAAAAGTACAAGTACTCATTATGCAGAATGTCCCGTTTCACAAGGTATCATATGTATAAAATGTATTAAAATATTTTGAAAATAGCAGATCTAAAAGCTCATAACGGCTATTTTCAAATAGCCACATTTTAAATAGGGCTGAAGTAGTTAATGTATGTTTTGTAATAATACTTCAAATCTACAATGTAACTAGTAACTAAAGTTTTCAAATAATTGTAGTGGAGTAAAAAGGACAATATTTGCCTCTAAGGTGTAGTGGAGTAGAAGTAAAATAATTGAAAATTGGAAATACTACAGTAAAGTAAAAGTACCACAAAATTGTACTTAAGTACAGTACTTGAGTAGATGTATTTAGTTACTTTCCACCACTGAAGGTTAGTGGTTTGACAGTTTGTGCATTACAAAATCCTGAGTCTCAATCAAACAATTCTGGTGGTTTAGTGGGGATAGATATACCATTCAAATGAATCAAACTGAATAGTGTGTAAGTTCTTTGATAACACACTCCCATTAAAAAACCTATATTCAAAGTCAAAACCATATTTCAGTCCACTCAGCCCGGGGCTAACATAGATATTAGAAACCTAGATACCTCATTGGCCTCTGCAGTTCATTGGGGCGACTTGTATCGCAATACACGGCGGCTCTTCCGTCTTCCGCAGGGCACCTGTCACTCAAAGTGACTACTGGCCAATCACAGCGCTCACAGTGCGTTGACTACTGGCCAATCACAGTGCGTCTTTTCCGGGACTTGTCAGTGCAATGGTTCTCAACCAGTGGTCCGGGAACCACCAGTGGTCCTTGAGGGGGTTCCAGGTGGTACCCAGCTAAATGATGGAGAGTTGATAACCAAATGGACCCTTATAGATCTTTAAATCTTGAGTATAACATTTCACACTGTCAAGAGTCAAATTGTTAAACATCTGCATTACTTACTATACAGGTACACAATTAGAGAACGTAAACAATTGTTATTTTGACAACATCTTATCGAACGATAACATATTCTACGTTTTGGGTGTGAGCGGCTAAAGCTTATCAAACGGTGTTCCGTGACTCAAATGCTGAATAAATAATGGACCTTGATATGAAAAAGGACCATGTCTCTTATTTGAATTTCACAAATAGTGTGGAGTTTGCCAAGTTCCAACTA
>NC_137605.1:38808193-38885693 GCF_963280865.1 Gymnoscopelus braueri | reverse complement strand
TTATTTTAGTTGTACTATGTGGTGTGGTGTGATGTTCTGGTAATCCGTCATTCAGTGGTTGCTGTTGTTGCCAAAATGGTTACAATGGTTTGGAAGCCTTACATAGGCATAGGCACACAACCACAGCAGCCACCACACACACACACACACACACACACACACACACACACACACACACACACACACACACACACACACACACACACACACACACACACACACACACACACACACACACACACACACACACACACACACACACACACACACACACACACACACACACACACACACACACACACGAACAGTTTCTAATAATGGAGATCAGATTGGTTGTAAAATTATTTTCAAACTATAAGAGAACTTGTGCTCCTGCGGGAACAATCCTCTCTATCTAACACAGTAGACATCTCTCTACAATAAAGTGATCAAAGAATTCTACTGTAAACACTAACTGTAAGTGATTTTATTTGTGCTTTGTGTCACGTTTGAACATGGTGCAAGAATGCATTCATTATTAGGAAACTGGGCACCAACCCACATTTTGTTCCCCAAAATAGAAGTCCATGAGTGGATAACTGAAACCATGTCATAACAATTGCCATGACCTTCAAGCAGCCTTAAATCGCCATGTTTCGTTTTAGCGAGGACCAGAGCTTCTAAATGTCAAATCAAAAGCGTATCTTTTAGAAATGGTTTATGACATGACTTGACATGGCACCTTACTATCTATCTACACAAAATGTGTTTAACAGAAGATTGTCCTTGTGTTTTTAGTATTCTTTTCAAAGATGTTTTAATAACATTTATTGTTGAATATGCTACATGGTAGATGTTATTTCACTCCCAATCACTGAGCCACGGGCATGAGCCATCTTCCAACTAGGTAACAGGTTCATGGCACTGGTCTCATATAATTTTATGGTCAATCCATATACAGTGGTCAGATGGCAAGCAGAAGACACGTCTATCAACGACAGAGGTGACACTTCTGGTGAAATATAGTTTAATAACATCTATTAATCAACTATCAGGGAATAGCAACAGCCTAATATGGATTGAGTCTGTGGTATATTCATAATATAAGCGTACATGCCGTGGTTTTATTTATGCTGGATGACAAAGCAATACTGTATTTACCATGACAGCACACAGATGTCACTGGCAGGTTTCTCAATATATTTGCACCTATAATTGTGCAACTGATATTATATCATAACCCGCGTGTGTGCGTTCATATATGTGTGTGTGTGCGTGTGTGTGGATGCAGTAACTAGTATTTCAGGAATCAGGAATGCAGGGTCAAGTTCTGTGAGAGCCATTATGTATGACCACATGGTGGTGAGTCAGGGTCATGAGCCACTGCTCGGAATAGTAGCAGATCTGTGATGTGGCAATACCCTCCACACAGGGACAGTAGTGGTGTGTGTGTGTGTGCGTGCGTGCGTGCGTGCGTGCACGTGTGCATGTGAGAGGGAGAGAGAGAGATTACAACATATTCCATAATGATAGAAGAATAGCAGACAGACAAAACAATGTACAATGGTTTAATTAAAAAAATGTATCTGTGCATAAAATGGTTAGTGTTTATAAAACTAAATTCTAATTCCATTCCGATATATACATATTTTAGTTTTTAATACGTACATGCTAAATGATCATCTGTGTTCTTCATTGTTGAATGAGATCAGAATAAATTCTCTAAATCTGGAGACTAAATATTCACTTAAGTTCTGTGTTTCCTCTACATACTGTAATACTTAATTTATACACCATCTACGACAAAGCATAAATAAGGCTGGAATCCTATTCAGGGATATGCTGCAGTCAGGAGCTGTCATGCGAAAAATAAATGAACTGAATGATCAATAAATTCTTGTTTACAAAATCATTTATTGAATCACAAAAAAAAGGTAGACAAAAATAATAGATGTGCAATTCATCTGGGGAAAAAGTGCACTTGAAACTTAAAAAGCAATAGCTTATAAAACACTCAAACTAAATCATTAGAATGCCATTCTAGTGAAGGACCATTTAATCCAAATCTATCATTGTGATAATTACTCTTTAGTTTACAAAATATACAATTACTATACTATAACAAACTGCAAGATATAGTGTGTAAATGAAACCATCAAATGGAAGGAACCAGAAAATGAAAGCCATCGTTAGAAACCTGTCTAAAATGCCATGGCCCAAAGAAAAAATAAACATGTTTTCTATTGAGTGTTGAAGATAAATTAATATGTAGCTCTCTGAAAATAGGAATTCAACTGTGTTTACTTATATTATGTATTACCTAAACATACATGACAATATGTACATCTGAATATGTATCCTACGGTTTATCATTCAGCTCTTTACAATTCAATGCAAGTACCACGTTTGGTAAATATACTATTTAACCACTTGAACCCTAGTGTCACTCTTCTGGGGCTAACATTCTGTGAAAATAGTAGATCTACAAGCTCACAACGTGACACATTGTGAGCTTGTAGATAGGCTATTTTCGGGACAAGACTTTCTTGTAGAGTGAAACACTAGGGGCCCTAGTATAGAGCCCTGGATGACTCCGGTCAACTAGGGTTTAAGTGGTTTTAATCTCAGTTGTACACCTTTCTCTCTATCAGTCATAGCTTCATACTAGAAGTTTTCAATATAGAATAATAGCATGATATGTCAACAATCATGCATAAATCAAGTCCATAGATTGACTACATTAGTGCTGAGGAATTCTACATCAACTACACTGTAAAATAACTGAGAATGTACAAATGGGTCGGGTATGGTTCCATTTTTACACTCTAAGGTAACACTCAGGACTGTGCAGTTTATTACATAATGGATAATTGCTCATTGATAAATAAACTAATCTCTTAGCTCCTGGTGACACCCACCAATAACATACTTAAGTTACTTAATGACAGTGCTTCAAAAATGCTTTGAAATGTCAAGGAAAGGACAGGTTAGTCCTAAGTGTGTGTGTGTGTGTGTGTGTGTGTGTGTGTGTGTGTGTGTGTGTGTGTGTGTGTGTGTGTGTGTGTGTGTGTGTGTGTGAGCATGCACGCGGGCATGTGTGCGTGTGCGCTCGCGCGTGTGTGAATCAATGTACTGCATAAATAATGCATCCTTAATTATATTACTTGATGGATGGCAATGTATCTCACATGTAAAATAAAACAGTGTCTCATGTCTGCAATGACGCTCATGAAACATTGGTCCAAACCATTAAGAACAAAGATGCAACTCAAAAATCACTACTTTCTCTATTCCTGTATAAATGTTTGGGAAACAAGTTTTCTGCAGAGCACTGATTATGTAATGACAATGATTTAAAACAGCAGCATAAGATAAGGGCAAGAGGCAAAATGTGGAGAAGAATAAGTAGTAGCAGGCACGTTATGTTTAAGTTTATATTATTTATATTATTATTATTTATAACAGTGTCACGCAGAGAAAATAGCAGATCTACAAGCTGCAATGCCTTGTGAGCTTGTGGATTTGCTATTTTCACCACGCAACAGCATCGTATGATATCGTATAAATCTGACTTAGTCACCACCAGTGAAACACCTCAGACCGAAGTATCGTACAAGTTGGCATTATGGTCCAGATCTGAGCAAAAGAATACACTTTCAGAACCTGACGTTGTACCTTTTGTCACCAGGATACTGAATTACACCTTGTTTTCCTTGAAAGTATACTTGAAAAGGTGTGTGTTTCAATGATTTTAAATGTGTTAAATATTAAGTTACCCAGATGGCAACATTATCATGTCAAACGTATTGCACCTTATGGAATATTTACATCAAAACATCAAACGTTTAATCATATGATATAACACTGAGTGAGCAACAGTTTACGGCATCCCTAACATCTGAAGAAAATTAAGGGTGTTAAAATCAAAAAAAAATTGATCAAACAACAAATGTGATCAGAAATTATAATGGATATTAAAGTCAAAATATTCTGCTTTCTTTGCCCAGCAACAAAAACATATTATTGGCACATGCTGTGTACACCGTTACAATATTTTAGTTACAATATCTACTGAATTCAAGTACGGATGGCATGACACATAAGGTAAGTAAGTGACATGTTTAGAACTGGAATATGCAGTACGTGTCACTAGCAACAAAGTAGAGGCTCTCGAGTCACCTCCAAACTAAAACTAGTGTGTTGTATCTTGTATTCAATGTGTTAGGAAGTGGTCACAAAAACATATTCAGGGAAGCAAATGTCAGAAGCTGTCCAAAAGCTGTTTTAAGATCTGACTATTCCAGCTGAAGGCAGGGCATCATCTTGCTTTAAACTACAGTGATGCTTGAACGTTTGTGATTGGCTGAAATTAGCAACCCACTTGAAAATGTATCTTCTGTTTATTAAAGTGCTGGAGACACAGGGAGACATCTGTCCCTTAACAAACACTCTAATGAAATGATTACTATCAGAATAAAGTGCTGTAATCTTTCAACAAAACACCTTTAACTTTATTCTCCTTTGTTCTATCAATGATAGTGCGGTGGGGAATGTTCCTTAGTGCACACAGTAATCATGTGTAGTGTTTATATATAAGGCACCTGTTGGCCTATGCTCACTGTTTTGGCCCCTGTCCTTGGTTTGGTGTTTCAGGTAGGCTATGCCGTAGTTAAAGTGATCAATTAACATGATGCACAAGTCGTCCTTTTCATACTGCATATTTCTGTTGATTGCCTTTTCTAGATTTTACTTGACCCCCATTGTCGTCTTCCTCACCGTTTACAGTTATCATACCAGAGGTGGTGAGTATAGGGTCACGTCATCAAAATGTATAATTTTAGCATGCAGCATGGTGAGCCCTCGTATTTCCTGTTCTCCCTTTGTAGGTTCACCTGCTACTTATTTGCTCCTTATTGTTTTTTTGTTTTTTTTGCCTGTAGACTGTAGTAAAACCAACTGGGTTGTTTGTTTGTGATTGAAAACACCTGACTCTAATTTCAACAGCTAATCCTACAGTTTCACATACTTTTGCCACCCACAGACATGTAATATTGGATTTTCCGCAATAAATAAATGACCAAGTATAACATGTGTTTAATTGGGTTCTCTTGATTTGATCTACTTTTAGGACTTTAGGAAATCTGATCTTAGGTCATATTCATGCACAAATATAGAAATATAAATATATTCCAAGGGGTTTGCAAACTTTCAAGTACCTAGTAGTAGTATATTCTCCGCTAACTCAGTGAAAAGTTACCTTTTTTTTGGCTACTGCCAAATAGTGACAGCAACAAATAATTATAATCATCTCCCCTCAGTCATGTCAATGGAAAATGTGAGGTCAAACTAGAATTACCTGGCAAACCATCAGTCCCGTCATTAAATCATTAAGTACTCTTGTATAAGGTCCCAGGCTGTCAGCCAGTGCTGTTGTGGAGCCTTTTGGTGCAGTGGTGATTGCAATGTGATTTTAATCATGCAACTCAACTAGTTGCACCAGTGATACCAAACAAGTGTCACTTAAAATAATTGTATTCAAGCCATCTCCCCAGACTATACGTTCTATCATCTGAGGTTCTACTGTTATCATTGAGAGAGTGTAGAAGAAGTTGCGTGGATGGTCCCCAGTCTGCCATTCACTTGAATTGTCTTGGTGGGCGCAGCTACCTAGATGGTAGAGACACAAAATAAAAATAAAATGACAAGATGACAATAACAACATGCTGCAAAGAAAGCATCCCATTCTTTGATCTTGCGATTGTAATCAACTGTACGCAGGAAACAAAGCTTAATGAATAAATCAAACACATGTGGGCTTATGTTGTATCAAATTTAGGTTACGGTAGTTTCAGATTTGGGTTAGAGTCGTTTCGGAGTTGGGGTAGGGGCTTGACTGACAGATCGCTGATTGGGTTTAAAATTAAGGGACTTCTCAGCAAGTGAGAAACCAGTTTGACTCAGCAGTTGTCAAACCCCGCTCCTCAGAGTGAATCATTCTTACCATTGAGTATTTTCCTCCCTAGTTATTGGACTGTCAGCTTTAAACTGCATACCTGCATTGTTAAATAGTTTTAACATGTTCTCCTCTAGAGGCTTCATTTATTTCTTGACCTGAAAATGAACCCATCCTCTCCCTCAACACATCACATACAGCAGTTCAGTATCTGTCAGCTGAATCTTTGTACGTGTTAGAATCTACGCTCCACTTCCACTTCCCCAGCTGCTGTATCCTAGGAGGGCTTTGTTCTGCTCAGGGCGAGTTCCAACTCAAGGTAAAGTAAGAAGTGTGAAATTTCAAACAACACGGCTGCCAGGGCTCCAGAGATGTGTCTCTTTCTTTCCGTGAATATTTCTCTTTCCTCTGTGTGTCTCTATGTTCCACCTCCATGTTTCTCTTACTCTTTCCAAGTGTCTCCTCTCTAACTTTTCCCCAAATAGAGAGTTAGTCATGTATAAGATTTAATAGACACTAGAGTTGTTGACACGGATCGAGGTTTGGGAGACAGCAGGTACATTGAATTAAATCCATGACAGCCCATGCATTTAGTTTTCACAAATATATTTTAACCACTTTCAAACTGACATCCATATTATGGGCATATCATTATAATTTATTTTCTCACAAGGCTTCGCGTTACGTTACGATGTGTTGCCGTTGTCAGCTTGTAGATCTGCAATTTTCCCTATGAATACAACAGGCATGCCTTGAGATTTTCACTTGTCCATTGGCGTGCCTCGGGTAGAATATGCTAAATGCTAACGCTCACCAATGAACTGAAATGCACATCAAAAGCACAGTAGTGCCCCTTTAAAGATGCAGGTGGTTCTACCTTCTTTAGGCTCTCGGCAGCAGATCCGGAGCGGATGGATTCCAGCATGGCTTCTCTGAGCATGGCAGGGTTCATCTGACCGCCAGGATGCACAACCCCACTGGGCTTAGCCGGGGCCGGGGCTGGGGGCGGGGGCGGGGGCGGCGGGGGAGGTCCGGTTGGCGCTGGTGGAGGAAGGACCCCTGCATGTGGAGGCAGAGGTGGGGAGAAGGGAGGAGGAGGAGGATGAGGGGAAGTGAAGGCGGGAGGGCTCCTCTTCTCCTCCACCACAGCATCTTTCCTGAAGCTCTCCAGCTCCTCGGCCGCCTCTGATTTGGTCTGTGGAGTGTAGACAGGAGAGATGGTGGATGCAAAGCACACAGACAGGCAGGGAGACAGCTGCTTACAGGAACACAAGCCAAGAAAGTGCAAATATTATATATAAATAATATGATGTACTGTACTGTATGTCCAGAGGAAGAGAGATACTGTTTGTTTTGTGAACTTGGTGAAATTGAAAATGAGGTTCACTTTTTGTTTTATTGCCCTAAATATGATGATATAAGAGAGGTATTTGTTAGTAAGATGTCTTCTATTTGTGGTGATTTGCTTGAGTTAGATGATTATGAAAAACTTGAGATATGTTTTGCTAAAGGAGCTTTTGTTGTGGCAGATTGTATTTGTCAAGCTTGGGAGAGAAGACAGAACACTCTGTATAATTCTGAGATGTAATTGAATGTATTATGTGAATATATTATTGTAAACATGCTGTAAGTGTAAAATGGTGTCTTATAAACCCATGAGGGTTGGGCCCTTTGTGTGCAGGACACGGAAATAAAATGATCTATCTATCTATCTATGTACCGGCAGTGCACACGCGCAGACACACACAAAAGTAAATTGCTTGAAGTCCTCATTCTCTACATTTCGTTATAAAAGTCAAGTCACAATCACAAAGCTCTTTAAGTTCAGATACGTGCTGCTTTTACAAACAAACAAAATTCTGTTCTGATTTGATCCTATACACCCAGACACATCGTTTCATGAAAACTCTCATTCAAAGACGGTCTACTATATTTATCTTCAATCAAAACAAATGAAACTTTTCCCTTTCTTTTTTTTTTGTAAAGCCCAAAAGGCTGTGGGTCTGATTTAGTAATGCAGCATTCCAGAGATTCCAGCACTGGTCAGGAACATTCTAGAATAGAACCGCAGATGGGCCTCGGTTACAACAGCACATTTCCTGGCCCTTTCATTCCACATGGCTCCTTACATGACAACAAACCACAACTCCCAGTCCACACAGAGGGATTCAAATAGAAACCAACGCACGTATCGTTGTTGATTTTCCGCCCCCAAAAATAGCTGATCTACAAGCTCATAATGCGGCACTCGGTGCCGCGCCATGAGCTTGTATATCTGCTATATTTGAATAGCCAAAGAAATCTTAAAATGACACAGATGCAGATCTCCATTTTTTTTTTTACTTTTTATTTTTTTTCCTAAATGAATGTCCTACTTGCCCTACAGATCTGCAAGCTCGAAACGTGGTTTTGAGCTTGTAGATCTGCTACTTTTGCTATTTTTTTTATTTGAATCCTGATAAGTGACGGTTTTGGACATGTGTGGTTTCCACCCGACAGAGACAATATAGCATGGTCGCTTGCAAGGCTGCAGATGTCAGATTTCCTGCACTTGAACATTTGTTCAAAACAAAAGTATAAAAAAAAGGAAGAACTGATATAAGTGAAACCCTGTATTACAATCATTTGCAATTATGAATAATATATGAATGAGATCAAATGGTGGGATACCTCGTGTATTTTGTAACGTGAATGTTGAGATCATTTTACCTTCCTTAGCTTTCCAGGGCTGCCCTTTGCCCTGATGGCGGCCAGCAGAGCATCCCTCTCGTTCTCCTCCTCCTCATAAGATGGCTTCTTCATGCTGCTGGTAGCAGATCCAGATATCTAACGAGATGAGAGAGGAAGAAGATCATTCAAATAACCAATTAAAAACTTCTCAAAACTTTTCTACAAGTATTTGTGCTCGTTGACCCGTGAGGCAATCGGCTGCTTGCTTGGGCACATGCAGGCCCTCACAAGTCCTCGCTGTCAGCGCGCCTGCCTTGTTGTCAAGTGATTAAAGGACGTTGAGTTAGCAAAAACAAGTGCTCCATTAGCCCAGCAATCTGCGGGTGAAGATCAATGCAGCAACCACAGTGGCCATGTTTGACATGCTGAGTTTCTTCTGCAGTGTGGTCGGTGTCGCACACGGTGACAATTCAGCTGGGGGGGGGCACATTAGCTTGCA
Source organism: Gymnoscopelus braueri (assembly GCF_963280865.1). Lineage (NCBI taxonomy): Eukaryota > Metazoa > Chordata > Actinopteri > Myctophiformes > Myctophidae > Gymnoscopelus > Gymnoscopelus braueri. The sequence goes on along the minus strand of NC_137605.1, from coordinate 38,876,592 downwards.
CTGATTGGTTCTCAAAGTGGGGTCCGGGGACCCCCAGGGGGTCCACAGCAAAATGTGTTAAAATAGCGTCAAAATAATTTTAACCGCTTTAACCATATTTTATACTTTGGCTATTAAAAAATAGCAGATATACAAGCTCATTGCGCGGGATAGAATGCCGCGCTATGAGCTTGTAGATCTGCTATTTTTAAAAAATCCCTGGCACAAAATATTTAATATTAAATATTAAATATTAAAGTAATACTAGGTAACGTTTTCAACAAAACTAAAGTTAAATTGTATATCTTTTGTCAGTGGCAAAAGTTTCACAACACCCACTCCATGAATTTCACCCCCGGAAGCCTTTTATTTATATATTTTCTATTGAACGGTGAAGGGGGGGACTTTCCCGGGAAAATGACGTTCCTGGCCAACGTCATGACGTCGTGGCCGACGTCCCCAGGAACTACCGCAACGGTTTCCTGTTTGGCCAGGAACTACCGCGGTAATAGCAAAAAGGAACCTCACACTGATGTTAAGAGAATGTAGGATTGGAAGATCGAAAAAGAACAGAAAAAGAAAGCACAGCTCATGGTAACTAATGCTCCACTGGCTAAGAGAAACGATCCGTAGATAGTATAAAACAATTAAAAGATCGCTTTTTGAAACGCTTCCGGCTTCCGGTGAAAACGAATGGAATTCTGGGTAATCGAGGATTACGGAAATTGTATGCAGTGACGGTAGTGACCAGCAGAGGTTGCTAAAAATCGTTATTTGGGATTCTGCATTGTACAACTTTAAATATTTATTAAATATTATATATTAAATATCAGTCTACTTTAACTCCAAAGTAGACTGACAGAGCGTTGCGGGTTCGACTCCCGATCCCGACGGCCTTTGCTGCATGTCACTCCCCATCTATTTCCCCATTTCCTGTCAAAATACTATCCTATCAATAAAGGCATAAAAGCCCCAAAAATATATCTTCGAAAAAGAAATCGTAGTGTTTTGCCTATTTTGGCCAGTGTCATAACTCTCTTATACGGCTCTGGACTCTCCATCCATAACGTCACCTTCTTAAGTCTCTCCTTCCCTCCCCCGGTCTGGATGGCCGACATCAGGTTGCCGTGGAGAGATGTTTCCTTGTGAACAGACTTGCAGATCACCGGTCTGAACCTCTTCACCGGCCCGAACACTGTCACCTGGTGTGGCTCAGGGAGCACTCCGTCACTGGATTCACTGACGATGGTTTCTGGTTTCTTAGGCAGCACTGGATGGGTGGCTGTGGTGGTCGTCTCTTTGTGGCTCTGGTAATATAACAATAACAATATAATATAATAAATATGTAAGTGATAGTGTACAACACAGCGTCCCGACATAGGAAATTAACAGACAAGGCGGAGTGGAGTTCCCTCCGCCAAGTCTGTTATTTACCGATATCAGGACACTTCAGAGTGCATTATCACACTCATAACATAACAAAAGTCATAACGTGTTCACTTACCACTTTCTTCATTGAGAATATTCATGTAAAAGTAGCAAACCAGAGCTGTGTTATCTTGGTAACCACTCTAGTGTAGTACTACATATTATTTTTGTTATGGTTACATGCAGTTTAATATATCATGATATCAGATATCAATCAAAGTTACATGGTTTACGTTGGTGTGAAACTACAAAACGGTCTTGCATATCAAATTCGGCTGTCCACCATGTGGAAATATGTTCTTAATCCATTAAGACCGGGAACACATCTGTGTCACTTTAGATTTCTTTGGATTTCTTTGAATACATATATACATTTTTAACTTAAATCTTTCCTTCTGGGGGTCCCTGGAACAAAATATTTTGAGATTTCTTTGGGCCTTTTTATGCCTTTATCTTAGAGAGAGATAGGGAAAGTAGGCTGACAGGAAATGGGGAGAGAGATGGGGGGGTGACATGCAGCAAAGGTCGTCGTGAACGGCTGTCGAACCCGCGCGCGACACTCTGTCAGGCTGGCATTGCAGCCTCGGGTTCCTGGACCGTCACGCTACGGCCCAGGCCAACTGTTAGGATTTAAGAAGACATTTGTAGAATCCCAAGAAGCAAAGATTTTACTTTAAAAAACATATATATATATTCAAAGATTTGCAAAAATGTCAAGATTTTTCAAAAATAGCAGATCTACAAGCTCATAGCACGGCACTCAGTGCCATGCTATGAGCTTGTATACTGTATCTGCTGTTTTTGAATAGCCAAAGAAATCAAAAAATGCTTTCCTGTACTGAATGGGTTAAAGCATGATACATACGGTGACACTGATCTTGGCTGGGAACGGTGTCTTGGAGGCTGGAACCTCTTTGGTGGTTGACCGTAGGGAAGGGGATTGATGCAGGGAGCGAGTCCGTGAAGGGCTGGGGCTTCTGGCCCGGACATGTTGGAGATTATCTCTGCCGTAAGTAGTGGTCAGGTTCATTCGGGCGGGGCTATTGGGTCGAATACACTTAGTGTTGGCTGTTTCTGCTTTCAAATTCTTGGAGTTTTCTTTGGTGGATTGAAGGCTACTACTAGCAGCACTCGCTTCCCCGTCCCGTCTCACTTCCTCACGAGCCGCCTGCCTCTCGGAGATGTACTCATTAGAGCTCATTGAACTCTTTGGGTCAGGAGGGTGAGACATGGAGTCGGACCTCGTCACCGTACTTTCTGACACGAATGACTGAGTAGAGTGGTGTGGGTTCACGTACATAGATCGACCCTTCTGGTGGGTGAAGCTGCCTGTCCTAAGAGTAGAGGACTCTGGGATGCTGGGTGTAATGTCAGGTTTAGCTGAAGTCTTTGGGGTGTATTTGGTGATGGCAGATGCCACGTATTGGCTGGAGGTTCTCCTTGACGGTTTGAGGAAGGACAGGTCTCTTTTGTGATCTGGGATGACTGCAGGTTGAGGGGGAGGTTTACTGTTGGGCTGCTGCGGAGGTTCTGAAACGGACACTTTGCTCTCCTTGTCTATCTGCTTCTCCTTTTTCCTTTCGACAACTTCTTTCACCGGTTCCTGTACAGTTTCTTTCACTGCCTCTTTAGGCTTGACATTGTCTGCCGGCTCATGAGCTGAAACATGAGCAATTTTCAAGCCCTCGGTCTTGTGGGTCATCTCAAACCTTTCTGAGACAGCGGCGGGATTATTTTTCAGGTCATCGGCACTGTCTTTGACCTTGTCACTAGCACTCCTGCTGGAGGCCATAAAACTGTCTTGTTTTTCATTTGAGCTCCAGAAGGCTTTGGCTTTCCCCAACAGAGGAGACCCTTCACTGGTGTAAACCTCCAGCTCAGACGAACCCCCAAATTTGTTACGGCACAATCCCGCTTTCACCATGTTCCCCTGCTCATCGATTTTGATGGCACCCGTGGTTCGGGGGGCCACCGGCTTCTCCACCACAGCATGACTACTAGAACCAGAAGGTTTGGGAGGGACGATGGTGAATGTTTTCATACCAAACCGAGATGTGCCGCTGCAGGTTATCTTGCTGTGTGAGGTGGTGGTACCGGCGTTGTTACTGGCGTGGACCCTGTACATAGGAATATGCCCATCCTCATCCGTCGACATCGACCGCTGATTGGTCGGGGGCAGACTATTTTTCATTTCGGGAACAGTGAGAGTGTGGCTGTTAACGGGGTCAGGTTTAGTCTTGGTGCTCTGCTTCCGTTTCTGCACATCGAGATTCGTTTTTGACACTGTGCTTTTTTGTTTTCCCTCTGTCGCCGTGTTTCTCTCTGCATTGCTCTTTTTAATTGTTGATGTATTTTTCTCCTCGTTCAGCATGCCATTCATAGGCCTGTCCTCCTGTGATTGGCTACGCTGTGCAGCCTGATGAGGTGTCTCCTGAGAGTTCACACTGCTAGTTTCACTGCTGCCGTTGGCCATACAAGCATTGTTGTTTTTGTTCTGTATCTCCCCACTGGACTGGTGACTTGAGGTGAGACCTAGAATTCAGACAAGACAGCAAATGTGCTGTTATTCACATAAGCAGGGCTCAATTTGTAAAAGACAAACAAAAAACTGAGAGTGGACATTTTCTTATATATTTTATATTCAACAAGTAGCGAAAATAGCCGATCTACAAGCTCAACGTGTTGCGAGCTTGAACTTTTTTAATTTATATGAATTGTTAATGAACTGAAGCCGATTCTACAAATGTGTTCTAAATCCCAACAGTTTTCTAAAAAGCGTATGTTTCTATATCAGTGGTTCTCAAACTTTTTCATAATTGTCAAGGACCCCCAAAATTATATGTAATTGGGCCGCGGACCCCCCATCTCAAAATATTTAGTTCCAGGGACCCCCAGAAATAAAGATTGGAGTTAAAAGGATACACATATCCAAAGATTTGCACACATTTTCACAATTATTCAAAAATAGCCGATCTACAAGCTCGTATCGCAGCTATGAGCTTGTACAGTATATCTGCTTTTTTGGAATAGCCAAAGTGTAAAATAATGCTTTTTAGCTCAAATCAAAAAATGACGTTCCAGGTCTTAATGGGTTAAATTGTGAAATTAAGATGTTATAGAACATAGCAAATATCAAACATACCAGACAGTCTACATTTCAAAGAGGGAAATACATGTCCAACAAATTGAACCCTCTCGGTACCTTTGCAATCAGCTGACTGGGTTCTGGTCAGTGACTCTGTCTCATAGTCATAGTCATCCAGGACATCATCTATGGCTGTGACTGGCACATCCATGTCTACCATAGACACTGGCACGTCATTACTGTCTGTGGATTAAGTATAAGGAGTGTCATTCAGTGAGGCAATACACGCATGGTTGATATCCAGCATTGTGAAAACGATGAGAGACAATAAAATGAGTATTATGATAATCACTATGAAATTTAAATAATTTAGGAATAATTTTGAAAATGACCTTCCCCATCTAGAACTATGGATATTAAGGAAGTAAAACTGAAAAGGCCTAAATCTTTCCTCACAGTTCCAACATTATCTCAGAATTCTTAGGGTTATTCTTTCTCACAAATGTGAGATGGTAATCGTGATTGGGAAAAACTGAATTGAGAAATATGTCAAAATTGTGAATAAAAACACAGCTCAGTTGGAAAGGTGAAAAAACAAACAAAACCCCCCACAATTCAGGCCTTTTTATTTTTATTCAGTGGTGGAAATGGGTTTCCATAGATATTAGTGTACTGTGTTAAAAATATGAATTTGTTTTTAAAAGTACAGTTGCCAAATAATGTATATATTAGGGCTTGTAAGGTCTCAGGCAATCAGGTCTCAGTTGAAAGTTACGTTACAAACTTCACCTTCAACATCTGCTTCAAAAGTCTGACTGAGCTGGACGGTGACTTCTGGGTCCTTCTCAAAGCTGTCCTTTAACCTGCCTGACTTCTTCAGGCTGATGTCGCTGTGTCTGAGAGAATAGAGAAAGAGTTGAAAACTCATTGGCACAGAAAATGGGTCTTTCCAATTATACATCAAGGAAGACATGCACACAGACACACAGTACTGTATATCCCAAAGAGACCACAAGCAGTGGATGGTTTGCTCAAGGGCACTTTGGCAGTAATGGCCTGGGTACCCCCTCCCCCATTCCTGGGATTAGGGCCACTAAACCTTTCCCTTAATAATTAGACAAAAGGCTAAACACAGTTCAAATAACAGGGGAAAGAAAACAAAAAGTTTCGTTTTTATAATATGAAGCTGACTTAAAAAAAAAGAAGAAAAAAAAAAGATTTACATTAGAACATGGTGTCTTTGAAATGTGCAGCTATAAAGATATTATTACCACAGAGTTCATGTTTCCTTTATTCTCTATTCAAGAGTTCAACAGAGCATTCTCATGAGTCACTGATGTATTAGCCATAACAAATTGCACAAGGGAGGCCAAACCAAATAGAATTTGTCTTCTAAGAGACTTGGACGGGAATACTTTTTCCTCAACGACTCTGAGAAAAGCAGGGTTATGGTGCTTTCCTGGAAGCTGGAGGAGCAAGCAGCTACAGGCCAGGCCCAAGGTTCATAAAGCTTGTCTGAGTGAGAGCGCTGATCGGGGTTCACTGATTCAGGCACATTACCATACACATTTCACAACTTAACAACTTAACCCATTTAGACCGGGGAAAGAATCTGTGTCATTTTTAGCTCAGCTCGTAGCGCGGCATCGAGTGCCACGCTACGAGCTTGTACATCTGCTATTTTTGAAAAAACGTGAAAGTTTGTGCAAATCTTTGAATATATTGTTTTTTAAAGCAAACATTTGTAACTAAAATCTTTGCTTTTGGGGATTCTACAAATGTCTTGTAACGTATGTTTCTACAGTATATCAGTGGTGCTCCAACTTTTCCATGTCAAGGACCCCCAGAATTATATGCATTTGGCCGCGGACCCCCATGAAGCAAAGATTTGAGTTACAAATGTTCCCTTTAAAATATATATTATTCAAATATTTGCACAAAATGTAAATATTTTAAAATAGCAGATCTACAAGCTCATAGGGCGGCACTCGGTGCCGCGCTATGAGCTTGTAGATCTGCTATTTTTGAACAGCCAAAGAAATCTCAAAATGACACAGGTGCTTTCCCGGTCTTAATGGATTAAAAGGCAAAAAGTGAGCCTGGGTCAGCAATCATTTTCCCAGAAAGCCTTTGAATAAGGGCCTAGAATCATAACTGTGAAAGCACAGCACTAAGGGTTATGGCTGCCAGCCTGGGCCACGGCTCAAATATAACACACGGCAGGAGCCGCTCTCGGTTAGTACTACTGGCAGTGTGACGCCACAATCAGGAAAAGACAGTGATGCTTGATTCTCCATATGTGAAACTATAGACCTTAAAGCTAAATATGAAATTTAAGCACATTGTTTGTGTAGTATTTGCCATAATGGCAAAAATAGATAGGTCACGGTCAAAGACCATTTGGCTCCCAAGCAATTTGGATCTTAATTGCTTACTTTGGTAGTTAATTAAAGGTGTAGTTCACCCCCAAAAAAACATATTTTCTATCAATTACACACCCCATGAAGCATTGAATTCATGGAGATTTTTACTTTTTTGTCACATTCCTGAGCCAATAATTTGATGATAATAATAAAGATGCTAATGTATCCAGTAGGAGACACAAAGGAGACTCTTTGTGTCTCGTATCGGAGAGACCGCCGGTCATCAAATTATTGGCTTATAGCCTCTACACACTGTACGATATTTGACCCGATTTGGCTCTCGGGGATATTTGTTGGTGATCGCCGAGAAAACCACCGATCTCAGTTCAGATCGGGCGTTCCTCGGCGAGGTGTTGATTGCGCAGTGTGTAAGGTACTCCGAGAAGAAACACCCTGATAAATTGCGGTCGGCGAGGGGTTCCCGATAATTTTTACTTTTCTAGCATGTTGGATATTTGGGTTTGTCGGATCCGATGAGAGCCGTGCTACAGCCAATGAGAGCACATTACAGCCACGCACCGGTCCGTGGCTAGTCCATAGAGGAATGACAGAGAGAGAGAGAGAGAGAGAGAGAGAGAGAGAGAGAGAGAGAGAGAGAGAGAGAGAGAGAGAGAGATAGAGAGAGAGAGCTGTCTCTGTGTGTGTGTGTGTGTGTGTGTGGGGGTGTGTGTGTGTGTGTGTGTGTGTGTGTGTGTGTGTGTGTGTGTGTGTGTGTGTGTGTGTGTGTGTGTGTGTGTGTGTCTCTGAACAGTATTGCCAGGTTTTGCGCGAGAAATAAGCAACCAGGTCTATGAAAACAAGCCCAACAAAAGCGACTATAGGCTGCATGAGCACTTTAAACCTATATACAAATAAAATAGCCGATCTACAAGCTCACAACACGTCGCAGCTATTTTCAAAGAAAAAAAGCAACATTAAGAAATAAAGCCAAATAAGCACTTTGGAAATAAGCAAAAAAGAAACGCAACCACCAATATTTTTTACAAGCAACTCGCTTATAATAAGCGGACACGGCAACACTGGTTGACTTTTGAAACGTTTGTTTCAGAGAGGGAGAGAGAGAGAAATACAGAGAAATTGAGAATGATTTAATGTCAATCATTAGCGTCTTGTCTCGGTCTCGCGCATATATCACGGGAGCCTTTCACGTTTTCGTGAGACGTTTGGAATAAAAACAAATGTATGCATTGGGTCGGGATCACATCGTGGTGAAATATCTTGTAATCAGTGAATCCCTGTCGCCGAGCAATCAATCGTGCGAGAATCACAACGATATATTTAGCCCGATTTCAAGAGAGAAACTCGTGCAATGTGAAATGCTTAACGATCTGTTCACTCGCCGACCATTTCAAATATCGTACAGTGTGTAGAGGTCTTTAGGAATGCGATAAAAAACAAAACAATCGCCATGAATTTAATGCTTCATGGGGTATGTAACTGATAGAAAATAAGAAATGTTTTAGTTGAACTACTCCTTTAAAGTTATAGGAGATCACAATGACATGTAGTAGCCTACCTGTAAGGTGTCAATATTTGTTTTGGTCTTCAACAACCTAGAAATTGGTTGGATCTGTTTTAGGTGGAAAAGGAGAAGGAAAGAAAGAAAGGCCACTGGGACCTTAAAAGCAGAAGCTGGCTACAGTGTGGTAGACGATACGTATGGAGATTGAACGGCGGAATACTGGGAAACGTGAGGTAGATGAGTAAGAGAGTGAAGCAGACCCTGTGAATCATAGGTTTGACAGGCCCACCCAGACGCCCTAATGTGTCTCTGTCTCGCTACCCACAATATGTTTGCAATAAAGTAGCTGGATGAACAAAGGGTCGTAAATTAAGGTCAATACATTACTGAAGCTTTGGTGTACTTTGTCTCGCTCACCCACACTCCCCTTAGCACCACTTTCCCCTCACTGGAATGCTGCCTGCCCTTCGTTCCTGACATCTGACACCCAGCCTTCCCTCTATTATTCCCTCTTTTGTCTCCCTTTCCGATCTCTTCCACCGGCCGTACCTGCGGCTATAGGGCTGTCACGATTACAAATTTAAGTTGACGATTAATTGTCACTCAAATAATTGCGATTAACGATTTGATTGTGTGTTTGGCATTGAACATTGGAACACATGAATACTTTTTTTTAATTTCGGTTTGCCTTTTAGGCTTCGTAATAAAAAAATAACTTAAATATACAAAGAGATTATTGACACATTTAATATTTTTTATACAGAAATAGCTGATCTACAAGCTTACAACACGTCACAAAGTGACTCGTTGTAAGCTTGTAGATCAGCTATTTATGCTTTTTTTAATATTCCGAAATGTGTGAACATTTTTCAACATGGAAACGATTATGACGATTATGCAAAAATAATCGCGATTATCTCAAATAATTACGATTAGGCGATTATGTAATAATTGTGACAGGCCTACCTGTGGCTGGATCCCCAAGTGGCACATCCCTCGTCGCTGTCGCTGGAATTGTCCCTCACTGGTCCCAGTTGCCTGTCTCGGGCTCCTCCACTGCTTCCGTCCAGAGACAAGCTCCCGTCCGGAGACGTGGGCTGGGTGTCCGAGGGAGAGCTGACCAGGCCCGAGTCCTCGCCCTCGGCCATGCCCTCGGAGGCGGCGTATCCCTGGTCTGGCAGGCTGCTGCCGGCGCTGCTGCTGCCCACAGACAGCGTCTCCTCCTCCAGAACGTCGGCGTCTGAGCCCTGGCCACCTGTCACAGGCCTCTGCAGGGAATGGAGCCAGGCTAGCGGAGGAAAATAATGAGAAAGCATGACTTCCTTTCGTCGTCCATTGTTATTGTCAGTGGTGGACAATAACAAAAGTACATTTACTTGAGTATCTGTGCTTTACTTGAGTGTTTGTTTTTTGGGATGACTTTCGCTCCACTACATTTCAAACACAAATATTGTACTTTTTACTCACCTACATTTCTAGGAAGGGAAAAAGTACATTATGAATTGACCACTCAAAAATTGTGATCGAAAGCCAATCTACCAGCTCACAATGCGTCGCATTGCGATGTGTTGTGAGCTTATAGATTGGCTATTTGTTTCCCAAATGTATTTGAATTTTTGGGGAAATCTCAAAATGTCAATACAGCAATGCATTCTTTAAAAAGAAAAAATGTAATTTTTGCTTTTTAATGCTTAAGTGTTTTTTAAAAACAAGTACTCCAGTACAAGTACAAATTTGACAGAGCAACTTTCACTTGTAGCTGAGCAATATTTGACCAGGAGTATCTATACTTTGGCTCAAGTACTGGTGCTGAGTACTTTGTCCACCGTTGGTTATTATCTTTCGGCGTCAATGTTGTTGGCATGGCTCATGTTGCTCTCACATCATACTCAGGGGATAGGATTGGAAACCCCACCCCGACAGGGTGAGAGGAACACGACCGCCATATGCATATTATGGTCACGTGTGGAATAGGAAAACAAAAATATTGGCACGTCAAAGCTTGACAACGTTTGCAGAGAACAGGTACATTTGCAGAGAAAGATAAAGCACAGACACACAGCAGGAGAAAAGCACAAGAGATGCAAGGATAGAGAAAGCAGAGGAAGTATTCATGAGTTTCAACACGCACACACACGCACACACGCACACACACACACACACACACACACACACACACACACACACACACACACACACACACACACACATGCACTGTTACACCCAAATAAATCTAAATCAAACACCGAAAACTGAGGCCAAGGAGGCCACAGGCAAAAAGTGCAACCACTTCTGGCTTGATAAAACAGATTTAATGATGTGTGGGTGGACTTACTGTAAACAAACCGTTTTAATTAGGTTTTTACAGTAAGAGTCCCCAATGACAGATATACTGACATAGCATTGCTTCATCTCTTCAGTACAGTCATGCTCTGGTCAGCCCTCTGGGCTTTGGGGAGCTCATTTAGTCAGTTACTGATCTCATTGAACTGCAGTCCAACGGAATAAAAGTCAATGTACCATTTGTTAGGTTTCACAGCAGTCAAGCCAGCATGCACAGCACAGAGAGGCCATGAGGCCATATACTATAAAATGACTGAAACAGTACATGATCTTATTAAAAAAATGGGCGAGTCAATGTGTCTCTTCCATGTGTGGATGTATTAGAGAATTGTATTGATATGCACATTTGTTGTGCTGTATAGTGTGTGTTGTACTGTATGTGTGTGAGTGTGTGCATATCAATGTTGCATGCTCATGTGAGTGTTTAAATGTGTATCTCTTCACTGGTGTGTATGCATGTGTGGAGGGTGCATGATTGAATCTTAAAAGTGTTTCGCCTGCATGTCTGTTTGCACGTGCGCGTGCGCGTGCGTGTGTGCTTGTTAACTTGTGTGCTTGTGTGTGTGTGTGTGTACGGTGTGTGTGTGTGTGTGTGTGTGTGTGTGTGTGTGTGTGTGTGTGTGTGTGTGTGTGTGTGTGTGTGTGTGTGTGTGTGTGTGTGTGTGTGTGTGTGTGTGTGTGTGTGTGTGTGTGTGTGTGTGTGCCAGGCCTGTCAGTTTTGGGCCTAGTCCTAATGGTGTGGAGAGAGACATTGAGTTCTAGGAGATGTGGTGATGACTCACAGGGCTGTCCTCCCAGCTTCTTCCCAGCAACGCCTTAGTCATGCCAGCTGCAGCCGCAGCCGGCACGCACGGATGCACGCTCACATGCACACGCACACACTCACATGCACACACACACACACACCCCCACAATAAAATGTACATGTTCAAACCGTACATACATGCACACAACCATAATGTATGCACGTGCACAGAGAACACACAAAACCACCATGCACGCTTTAACAACCATTCCCAAACCTCACACAAAGTAAGAACACAAGCAACAACTTTTTTTTAATTTTTTTTTTATCCCGCGATTTTTGTAACCCATTTTTTTCACCCGGTGCCTATTTCCTAAGTGATCCTGGGCGCTACACCTGCCCTACACCAGCGCTACACCAGTCCCCCACAGTAGGGAGGCCAGGGCCGAGCTCATGCTTCCTTCAATGCATGAGAGCCAACTGACCTTCTTGTCACCTGACAGGGGAGAGTTTCCCTGGTAGGACGTAGCGCATGGAAGGAACACGTTATTCCAACCAGTTCCCTTCCCCTCCATCAGGTGCCGCGGCTGTCATGGGGGAGGCGGTATAGCGACCAGGATTACTACATGTTTTTGTGAGGGTATTAACTACCCTAGGAGACACGGGGAGAACATGCAAACTCCACACAGAGTAGGCCCTTTCACCACAAGCACCAACTTCTGTCCAATATTTAACTAATTCTTACACAAATGTGACATTTTCATACTTGCCACAATAAAAGTAACTGCAAAAACAGAATATTCTCTATTCCATTTGTTTCTTCATTTCCAAAACTGAGGCATGACAATCCATGCACAACACCATTCCAAAAATAACCATCAACTCAAGTCTTTACTCAAATATTTAATGGGAAATTATCCTTTTTCAAACACACCATAATGTATATCGTTTTTACAGATAATTATTTCCCACTGTTTGTAAATACATTTCACATGCTTTGGATATCCATTAGGAGAAAACACGGTCAGAAGGTTCTGAACTCAAAGAAGCTTGCAATGGCCTACACATCTATAAATCAGCAGCTTAGAGCTGGCAGAGCATAAATGATATTTTGGATTAAAATAGATTCAAAATCAGATCAAAGGCTCCTTCATGAGATGTGTTTAGTACTTCAATTGCAGTACCAAAATTCGGACCAGAACTGAATTATGTAGCAAACAAATTAAACTGGGAAGAAACTCAAAAGGCTTAAAATATTTTGTATTTCTGTAGAACCAAAACGTAAACAGTTCGGTATCTTATCCATTGAAATATTCACTACAGAAAGATTCTTCATTATTGTATTTTGACAAAATGTTCCTGGCCGAATGAGCATAAGATCCAACTTGACCCGACTGTACTCACATTTTTTGTTTTCCCATTGGACAAAGTAGTAGGCTACCTAGTACCAGGTGGAAGGCTAGTGCCTGGTGCCAACCTCCATCAAGGTTCCAAGCAAGCTGAGGCGATATGCCAAAACGTGATGCGATAACACTGCAGTCTACAGACTGCTCAGAGAGAATCGTCGTTAGCGGCATTGCGTCACGACAGACTCCTCTATAATAATGCATGGAAGTTCTCATACACTGTAAACAAACTTTTAAAACTAGTTGCTGTAAATGTGAAATAAATCACTGTTGAGCAACTACATGGCCTATTTCTTACCTAAAATGGTATAAGAAACAGTTTTTGTTGGACTGTACAGGTGTAATAGAGACAGAATTTGTGTTAGAATTAGCGCTAACTTTAGCATTGTTTAGCGCGCTCCTACACAGAGGGTTGGATGTCGTTATGACAACCTGTTACATAAAAAGGGTCCTATCTGAAGTGGACATGTAGTAAAGGAGTAGAGTAGAGTCAAGTACAGTCGAGTCGAGTTGAGCCACTGGTACCATTTAGTGGAAAAGTAATTCCATGGGACCCAGAACTTTATTGACACCTTTGTAAGTGTCATGCCTCTCTGAGCCACCAGCTGTGAGCAGTCTAACCTTTAGGTTGAATAAATAAAGCTCAAATGTGGTCATGCATCTAGTAGCCTTTTAAATTTTTACTGCAAAGCCTTCGAACATGAAATCAATGTCAAGGGAATATCCTGGCTCTCTTTTACACAGATTGTGTGTGTGTGTGTGTGTGTGTGTGTGTGTGTGTGTGTGTGTGTGTGTGTGTGTGTGTGTGTGTGTGTGTGTGTGTGTGTGTGTGTGTGTGTGTGTAAATTATTGAATGCACTAAATTGCATCATGTTAAAGGGGTGAGCCGAGACCACCGCCCAGAACAGAATCATGTCATTGATAGATCATGCGCTCCATAATGGCGCATAAGGCACACTGTGCGTCTAGGTATCTGGTTTCCAACCCAAGCCAAACCACTGAGGATAGGGAGGGAAACATACGCTGTCCAACTATAGATCTGCACATATCACATCACCAAAATATTGACCCAGAGATATCACATGGCCTTGCCTCATAACCTCATCCCAGCATGTCGCTCATCAATCAGGGCTAGTAATCCATACGCTCATCTTTCTTCATATAGTCCTCTTACCACATTCTGCGTGTCCTCTTTTAACCCTGCCCTGTTCTCAAACCCACGCTACTCGATACCACCGAGCGCATCGAGTCCGAAATACAAAACCCTATATTTACAGACAAATAAAAAACACAACAGAAAAACAACCATTTGATTGAAAGGCAGGTTGAAATTAGAAGTACTTGGCTTTCACTCACGCTGTTTGTGCCCTCAGCTTAATCGAACTCAAACCCTCACATGGAGAGAGGCCAAACATGGCCAATTTTCAAAACATTTCAACATCTTCAGAAATAGCAAAAATAGGAGATCTAAAAGCTCAGAAGGCGCCGTAGTGCCACACGTTCTAAGCTTGTAGATCAGCTATTTTAGATATTTGTTGTACGACAAAGTATACAGGGCCAAAGGAAGGTGCTGTCTAGTACAGCGAAAGCAGCAAGGATGAATTGAAAGTCCAAAGTGAATAGAGCAGCTGAAAAAGTTCTGACTTGAAGGACCACAGGATGAGCAGGAAGTCCAATTAGGAGGAGGAAAGCAAAAGGAGCAGATGAGGAAAGGGTGAGGAGGAGGCGAAGAAGAGGGCGGCAGGTGGAAAGGAAGGGACCTCATGAGCGTTTGGAGCGCAGAGGCCGCAGACGGACGGGCCCACAGCAGTACACTGAAGAGAGGAGATGAGAAGAATTAAGGAGACGAAAGACAGTTACAGTACATGGATTAGAGCAAAACACACACAAATCTCTCAACTGAAAAATGCGGGCCAAGTCCCAATCTGTGATTTGTGAAACAGCGTGAACATATCGTAGCCTACCTAGAAATCGCAGATTGAGGCATTAACCTTTGCTTTTATGAAATATTCGAGACTGTTAGGGTTCATGTAAAATGCTGTTCTGAACATGTATTCTATTGCTAGTTTGACAATTTCAAATAATATTTTATCTAAAAATAACTTTAATATCTTTTACTACAAGGCACGTGGGTTAGGTTTAGGGCTATGCCTGATTTATACCGAAAATAGCCGATCTAAAAGCTCACAATGTATAAATCCTCCTTACAGTAGTTTAGAATAAGCCAAAAGTTTGCCAAGAGAAAAAAACTTAAATCAGTCGTGGAGACTGAGAACTTGAATCCATGCATCCATTGCAACAGTTTACAATACAGAGAATGGGGATGAAAAGACCATGCAAACAATCTGAGGACGATTATGACTCTCTTTAATAAAACCTGTACATTTTCATCGGAAATATTGTGCAAATCCTGCAAGAAGCTTCTTGCACAATATTTCCGCAAACAATGCAGGTGCCTTTTATGGTAAATCTAATGCCTGTGGCTGTGTTTCATCTTAAAGGCTTACCTCAGGCCCGTCCATGCCTGTTGGATTTTTATCAAGCATGTCACACTGTTGCTGGTGTAAAATCAGTGAAACTCTCACACACACACACACACACACACACACACACTCACACACACACACACACACACACACACGCACGCACACACACACGCACACACACGCACGCACACGCACACGCACACGCACACGCACACATACACACTCACATACATACATACACAGTACATACTGTATATACAGCATATAATGCAGAGGTGAAAGAGTATTAGAATATAATACTCAAGTGCTACTCAAGTAGAATAAGGTTAAGTAGTGTTGAAAGCTACTCAAGTAAAAGTGCATAAGTAGCTCTTTTGAAGACTAATCCAACACATCAGTTACATCCTGATGCAACAGTTTCATCATGAATACGTTCCACCAACCCATCCCTCTCCAGTTCAGTGACCCTCTCCATCTTTCATTTATGAGAAAGCTTTCTGACAGATTGCCATACAAGGCCAAAGAGGTTCAAAGCAAACTTCAATCAAATATCATGATTGTTATCTAACAGCACAACTGACTCCTCTGGTTCTCACTGTAGGGTCTAACTAGCATAATTTATAGTTAGGAACCAAGGAACCAAGTTAGGAACCAAGTGGACCTTAACCCATTCAATCCGGGAACGCATCTGTGTCATTTTAGATTTCTTCGGCTATTCAAAAATAGCAGATCTACAAGCTCATAGCGCGGCACCGAGTGAGCTATGAGCTTGTAGATCTGCAATTTTTTAAAGCTAACATTTGTAACTCAAATCTTTGATACTGGGGGGGTCCCTGGAACAAAACATTTTGAGATGGGGGTCCATGGCCAAATACATATCTAAAAATGTTTTCTAAATCCTAACGGTATGTTGCTATATCAGTGGTGTTCCAACTTTTCCATGTCAAGGACCCCCAAAAAATTATATTTGGCCGCGGACACCCATCTCAAAATATGTTGTTCCAGGGACCCCCTAAAAGCACAGATCCGAGTTTAAAATGTTCGCTTTAAAACAAAGCCTATTCAAAGTTTTCCAAAAATTGTCCACAATATAAAAAAATATCTATATATATTTAAACCGCCAGTGCTGCTGATGGAAACTTGTTGTTCACAGTGTGCATAAGTGACATACAGCATATAGTTGTTGAGAATCCAACAAACATACACAAATACGAACATAGACACAAATGTAGGGGCAGCATGAAGCGTAAGGTAACCCTGTAGAGGTAAGAGTACAGACAACAGACACTAAGTCTACATATTATAAACCGTCAGCTGTAGCCTGTCTAACGCACGCACGTACGCACGTACGCACGCACGCACGCACGCACGCACGCACGCACGCACGCACGCACGCACGCACGCACGCACGCACGCACGCACGCACGCACGCACGCACGCACGCACGCACGCACGCACGCACGCACGCACGCACGCACGCACGCACGCACACACCTGAGAGAAGACAAAGAAACATTACGCTACAGGAAAGAAACAGGGAAAACGTTGTGAAAGACAGGATAGCAGCCTCTGAAAAAGGGAATAAAGATGATGATAGATGGAGAAAAAAAGATGAAGGAACAGCGCAGGATGAGGAGGAGGAGGAGGAGGAGGGGGAGGAGGAAGAGGAGGACATTGGAGGAGACAGACTGTCCATCCAATGTGGAACCTACACTGAGTGGCTGCTTCCTCCATCTCTGTGGGAATGTGTGGGGACGAGGCTGTGTCTGTGAGCTCTAAGGGAGGGGACACTGGGGAGGTGGGGGCAGTCGGGGAAGGTGGGAGGACAAGCTGGGGCGGCTCCCGGGCCGGGGCCCGACGAGGTTTGGGTGGCACCGGTCTCTCGGCTGAACCTGGAGGAGAGAGAGAGCGCATGCAACACGGCAGGCAGCAGCGGTCAGTATACAGAACTATAGAGAAACAACAACAACACTGAGGGAAAAGCAACATGGGTCTGAAGACACAGGATTTTAGATAGAAGCAGTTTTGAAAATAATTGTTTCCGGTTTTAAATCTGCTGCCGCTGCCTTCAAGTGAAGCTATATGGGAAACTGAACCAGAACCTGGAAATGGGTATATGCCACCTTCTGGAAACAAGGACTACAGTTATGCACAAATAGCCTATTGAACCATATTCACACACAGGGGAGGTGCGGGGAACCCGAGGTTTCCCTGAGTATGAAGTAAAAAAAAAACACCTTGGGGTTTCTCACCTCCCCCCGAGTATGAAGTAAGAGCAACATGGCAGCCGTGTGTACAGTATATGGTCTATAGTAATGCATCAAAACAGCCATAGAACTATTGACCAAAACATGGGCGATGGATCATGGTCTCAAGATGTGTCTGAGTTTTGTGTCCTATCATCAGCAGGTGCTGTGTTCACGCTTTTCTATCTCTATGTATTCTCTGGCCATGGGAGCAAGAGACTGGAACAGCACTGAGGGCTTAGATGATAAACTACATCATCATAGCCGTGATAGCTCGCACGGACACACACACACACACACACACACACACACACACACACACACACACACACACACACACACACACACACACACACACACACACACACACACACACACACACACACACACACACACACACACACACACACACACACACACACACACACATGCACCCACCCGCACAAACATCAGTCATGAGTCATGACACACTACTACAGCCTCATGTTCATGAAAAGATGCACAATTGTATACGTTGCACAGTATGTATATTATTCTCCTGTAAGAGTTTGTCAAACCTCGATGCAAGACATTAAGTGGTGAGTTTTGTGTATCTGTTTGTGAATCTGACCAGAACCTTTTCCATGGCGAGTCTGCAGCAAAAAGTTCAGACGGTATGAAAAAAGGATGAATTATTATTCATCCACCCAGGAAGCATAAAGAACAAAGTTGTTCAGAGATTGCAATGTATTTGCCCAGAAATTGTAAGTGGTTAAGAACACTGCCTCAGTAAGCCTTTCAACTCCAGCAGAAGCTTCTCCTGTCTCCTCTCCCTCCTCTGTGTGCTGTGTCTCAGCCTACTTTCATTCTGAAGGAAGAAAGCTGCCTATTCACCTTCATGAAACAGGGACATCTTTAATTATTCATCTGCACAACTTAGTAGATGACTGCAGACTTCTCATCATGTATTTATATATATATTTTTACATCATCTCTTTGAGTTCTCTTGGAAGAACGCTGTAAGTAGTGAATGTTAAAATGAATAGGTATCCATAAAGCTGTTACTATTGTCCATAAGGGATTTATCCAATTGTCATGAAGTGGATTGCATTGTCAGTTCAAATGGCTGTAGGTATATGTTATAATGCCTAATACTGTAGGTCTGTAAAACATATGTAGGGTTCAATGTTTATAGAGTACAACAGAAGGGGTTCTTATTTTGGTTGCTGCTGTCCATCTTGTGTCTTCCTCTCTCTCTCTCTTTCTACCTCGACAAGGGTCCACCCTAGAGCCTGCTTCTGCTTACGGTTTCTTCCCATTAAAAGCGACGTTTTTTCCTTGCCACTCTCGCCAAATGTTTGCTCAGGGGGGAAAAAACATTGGGGTTCTGTTACACAGTATGTAAAGTGCCTTGAGACAAATTGTCGTGATTTGGCACCACAATAAAATGTAATTAATTTGAATTCCCACAAGAGAGTCTGCTGCCTCACAAGCTACCAGGCTAGCTAGTGGTATGAAGTACCCAGGAAAAGTAATTCCCATGAAAGATCTTCCATAAGTTAAATGTGCAAAAAATAATGCGTTCACATCTAGAACAGCATAACGCTATGCAATAAGATTAAAGACATCTCCGGGGCCAGAAAAAACTTGCAGTGCTGGTGTATACATTAGTAAACAGGCACTGGATAGAGACATAGTACTCTCTTCAATAGCACTGGTAAGGCTATTACCAGTGCTAGAGAGAGAGAGAGAGAGAGAGAGAGAGAGAGAGAGAGAGAGAGAGAGAGAGAGAGAGAGAGGGGAGCGAGAGGGAGGGAGAGAGAAAGAGAGAGAGAGCGAGGGAGGGAATTGTTTGCCTATTAGTGTTTGGAGTGTGTCATCCATAATTGATGATGACATTCAATAGCATGAACTTTAAGGCATTTACATGTGAGAGTACATTAATGGCCCCTGGTAGACTAGATCAAGGTTTGCTAGAACACGCATCATGATTGGAACAAAGGGCTAAGATGCCTGTATGGAACAAAACCTTTTATGTGTATGGAACTTTTTGATTGTTTTGTTCTTCAAAGATCATGTTCTTAAATTCTTATTCTAAAGTCTTATTTGCAGTACATTTTCACCCAGAACAAAGAGAAAATTAAAAAGGGTGGAATCAAAAAACAAGAGAGAGGAGACAGAGAGAGAGAGAGAGAGAGAGAGAGAGAGAGAGAGAGAGAGAGAGAGAGAGAGAGAGAGAGAGAGAGAGAGAGAGAGAGAGAGAGAGAGAGCAAGACAAGGCTGAGGAGTAGATTAATTAGGGAGAGATTCAGAGAAAAAGTGAGAGAGAAGAGTGTCACAGAGTGGACAGACAACAGACACTAAGTCTACATATTATAAACCGTCAGCTGTAGCCTGTCTAATGCACTAACTTACTCGTCCTTCATCCTCTGTATTCCTTTCATCCTCCTCTCCATCACCCCTGCTCTCTCTCTCCTTTAAAACCCTCTTGTCTCCTTCTTGCTGTCTCTACCCTGTCATCCCACACAGTAAGAATCTTTCAGGGGGACAGATTTACGGACATCAAAGCACGGGGCAAAATGCAATAGTTTGCTGAAATTCTGCACTTGCAAGGTGTGTGGATTGTGGAATTAATGTAGCTCTGGTTATGCAATCAGTGAATGGGTCTGAGTGCTAGTCAGATACATTCTGAGTTTGAAGCAGTGTGACGGCTCTGATCTTTTTATAAAAAAAGATCAGAGAGAGACTGAATTTAGGTGACTATTAATCATGAAACAGATCAGTGAATTAAATTAGGAATCACAAAATGTTCTCCTCAAAACAGACAGCAGGTTTGGGTGCCTTGTATTACAGATTACCTGAACATTCATTGCGTGTGAAACAATTTGTTTTTGAGTACCATAACAGTGCATTAACCTGGGGCAGACACAACAAAATGTCGGCGGTGATATTCAAGGAGCGGCGCTATTGTACATTCTATTTATTCAGATGCCAGACAGTGAAGGAGCTTGATTATTGCTGGATGGAAATGTTGTGTTAGAGATTAAAAGGTGATTTCATAGAATAATTATTGCATGACCGCTTAAGCTATGCTTTGATTATCTCTTGATTCTCTCTTTTATAAGACCTATGGGTAAACTATGCCTCCTTGCTGCACTTATTACTTACTTTGTTGGCCCAAAAAAATGCACACAAGCATAGGCGGCGGGTAATGAAGGCTAGGGTAGGCTAAGCCTTCCCAAATGTTATGCTGGGAAATTCTAGGAATTGGGCAAATTATATATATATGTGCGCAGCATTATTTAGTTAATTTTTTGATAATAAATCAGTATAAAATCAGGCAAAAATCTGAATTAAATAACCTAACCCTAACCTAACCCTAACCCTAAAGCCGTAATAAAGTAACCAAAACCCAAAAAGAAACTAACACAATCCGCCCAGAAAAAGATTTGCACGCTTTGCGCACGGCCGAACCCCAGCCTTCCCAATTGTCAAGCTCACCCGCCGCCTATGCACACAAGGATGTCTCATGGAGTAACCGCAAACTCTACAGTATATAACTCTGGATGCAAATGAAATGTATTAGGTGATGTTTGGGTCATAGCCTTCACAGACATCACACCACTCCCAGGAAACTCACAGATACTGAATTTGCAGACAGAATTAATCCTGTTTGACTGGCTCCTGAATTGGGCATTTAACAACACACCAATCATCCATTTACAAAATAATAATTGAGTAATCCACCAATCCGTGTTTAGCAACCGTGGGGCTAAGGCATCATTCAGAAGCTGTGTTCACATTCACTCTCAAATTGGAATGAATAGATTCCAACCAACTTCCGTTCTCCAAAAGAGGCGGCCACCTAGGTCACGCAGATAAGGGAAGTAAACTGGAGATAGCGGGTCTTTTGCTTTTCCTCTTGCTTGTCTTTGCTAATTATTTGAACCTGGTTTGCACCTGGTTATGCAAACCCAACCCTAGCAAAAATGTGTGTTCCAGACGAAAGTGTAATCAAGCTTGTGATCTTTTTGGGGCAAAGAGATTAGGTGTATAGGTAAAAATGTTCAGACTCCTGGCAAGCAAACTGATGTTTTGACCAGTAAGGTAGCATTTTTAATAGTCTCCATTGTACAGCGGGAGGGGACACATGCCGAAAATAGCAGATCTACAAGCTTGTAGATTGCCTATTTCTGTTGTGCAACACCATTGCACCGCGAAATATAGATCAGGCTTCCCATGCTCCTTTCTCTGACCCCATCTCCTCTCCTCTCCTCTCCTCTCCTCTCTCATCCTCAATAGACTCTATGCACAGCAGCCATATTGGAAAGAAATTGGGCCTCTTCCTTACTTCCTTCACACGTGTTACCAATTATACTAATCAAGGCTCTGCCATTCTGGTCAAAGAGAGTCAAGGTGCTGATATTGTGCATGTTGGCTCACTGGAAACACTGCTACACAAGTGTGGTACAGGGACCCTAGTGGATCCTTGAGGGGGTTCCAAATGGCCCCTTGCGGGTGTGTAATGGACCCCTGGACTCTGAGAGTGTACACATGGAACCAAATGGACCCTTTCGGGTCCAAAAATGTTTGAGAACCACTATGCTACATGAAATGGAACAAAGCCTTCATTAGTATCATTGGTAACAACTGTGAAGGAAGTAAGGAAGAGGCCCAATGTCTTTCCAATATGGCTGCTGCATAGAGCTTCTCCTCTACTATATTTGAAATATTTTGTCCTGTGATTTCTGCTTCCTATATTGGCCTTTAGGTATTGTTACCTTTTGGATATGATGCTTGAAACTTTGACAATATTGTTTGTACAACATTAATGCCAAAAGCGTATATTTAAATGGAAAATGTGCATGTGAGAGCCCTGCCTGCACAGAGAGAGAGAGAGAGAGAGAGAGAGAGAGAGAGAGAGAGAGAGAGAGAAGAGAGAGAGAGAGAGAAGAGAGAGAGAGAGAGAGAAAGAGAGAGAGAGAGAGAGAGAGAGGGAGAAATTAGAGAAAGAAAGAAAAAGAGATTTTGGGTGAAAGGCGATTCTGGAAGGTGATATTCAGGATTGTCCTACGGGTGAAGTGAAAACCAGCTCCACTAGTTATTCTACATCAGTCACTCATACTCACACTCTGACACACACACACACACACATGCACTCACGCACGCACCTACACACACGCACCTGCACGCACGCACCTGCACGCACGCACGCACGCACGCACGCACGCACGCACGCACGCACACACACACACACACACACACACACACACACACACACACACACACACACACACACACACACACACACACACACACACACACACACACACACACACACACACACACACACACACACACACACACACACACACACACACACACACACACACACACACACACTATATGGCATTAAATATGATGACAGTTGAAGTTTCATATTATATATTGCTGTAGACAGACAGTTCAGGTCTGTAGGGCAGACATTCACAGCACACCTTCTAGTAGGGAGAAAACGTCTTCGGGCGACATGTGACTGTTTGACTTGCTTTTCTAACATACAGGAGGCATGTTTGGGTTCACACTTACTGGTGGGAGGGTGGCGCTTCGGAGACGTATGGCAATGTGAATTATTTATGATAACGTTGAATGTTTTATATGACAACGTGCGACGTGTCAGGCTTGTCAGCTGACATGAATCAAACTTAAAATGTAAATCTCACAGTGTAAATCAACTGGCAGACATCAAAATGAAGAGGTGATGAATATGTGTATAGCGGTATAACAATATGCCAGGATTCCAAGCTGATCTCATTACAGCTACATCGCCTTTGGCACTGTGTCTAATGTTCAGGTGTAAACACAGACAGCAGTTACCTGCAAGTGTATCTGTTTGTTAAGCCTTATCTTTGTGCAGTGATATAATTGATATATCACTCTATTGATATTTGTTTGTAGATAGCTATCTGCCTGCACTGTTGTGTTACGTTATAGATATCTAAAAGGTGCAAAAGACATGCACATCCTAGACCTACTAGGTAGGGTGCTGCTGGATCAAAAAAAGAGCCCACCTTGTAGAAAACATAAAATCCACTCACCAGCCAGCTCCCATTTGCACAGATTTATTATAGTGATGTTTCGAAGGCTCTTCCTCAGATTTTGAAGTCGGAGGCTTAGTTCTTAACCCATTAATACCTGGGACGCATCTGTGTCACTTTTAGATTTCTTTAGGCTATTCAAAAATAGCAGATATACAAGCTCATAGCGCGGCACCGAGTGCCGCGCTACGAGCTTGTAGATCTGCTATTTTTGAAAAATCGTGAAAATTATTTTTAAAATATTTTTTTCAGATTATTTTTTTAGGATTTTGAAAATGTTTGAAGCGGCCTCAGGTCTTAATGGGTTAAAACGTCACTATAATAAATCTTTGCAAATGGGAACTACCTGGTGTATGGATTTTTATCTTGCCATCAGTGCTGCATGTGTCAGTTTTCTTCCTGTGGATAGCTGTCCCCAAATACCCTAGTTAGTAAAATGTGTGTCTGTTGTGTCATGAGAAAGTATGATATGATTTGATTTACCCATGGCGCTGTGTCTGTTATTTTCCACCTCCTCCATTTTCAGATTGAGGGCCGACTCCGCCTCCGAGCCCGAGCCGCCGGCGACCGCGGCGGCCTCCTGTTCCGATTGGTCGACGCCGCCGACGACGCCGCCCTGCTCCGATTCCTCCATCATCCCGCTGCTGGTGGGGGTGGAGCTGGTGGTGGTGGTGGTGGCGGCGGCGGCGGCCACGGCTCCAGACGCGCCCAGCGTGCTCGTGCTGCTGCTGGTGCCGCCGCCGCGCAGGGAGCCGCCGGCCGCCGCGTCCAGGTCGCTGTCGGAGTCGTCGATGCCGTGGCTGAGTTCAGAGCTGGAGGAGGAGTCCAGGCCGCCCAGGCTGTCCACCGTGGTGCTGCTGGGGGCCGGGGAGCTGGGGGCCGGGGAGCTGGGCGTCGGCGTGGCGGCGGCGAGCGCAGGCAGGGGTTCCGCCGGCGTTTTAGGGGAGGCCGCGGTCGCGGTCGTCGTCGTCACGCTGACGGCCGAGGCCAGGACCTTTGTGCGGCGGGCCGGGGTAGGAGTCTCATTTACGGGGGTATTACTGGGGGTATCGGGGAGGGGGGTGGCGGAGGTTGAGGTGTCGTCCATGCTTGGGGTGGCGGGGGGAATCGGGGCCTTTCTTTTCCTCTGCTGGCTTTCAGAGCCGAGGCCCATCTATGAGAGAGAGAGAGAGAGAGAGAGGCAGTGAGAGAAAGTGTAAGGAAAAAAATATTCTGTGTGTGTGTGTGTGTGGTCTGACCATAAATCAGTCTTTAAATCTTGGGTGCCAGGGCTGAAGTACTACTAAGTAATGAAGTGGATGGAGTTTTGGCAGGGATGGGTCTGCTCACATCCATCAGAGTGCCAGCATTCCTTTTAAATTAGCCAGCGAGAAGACATACAATATCTGGCAGGGATACAGTAGACCTGATGCAGTGCTATTTTGATGCACTACTAAACTGATATCAGTATTATACAGCACTATGTCTTATTAGTATTTCAGGCAACCATCGACCGTCAATCACAGTGAATGTGGTCTGGAAGGGATGGATCACTTAAGATATTTAAAGTAGAAGATGAGTTTATACTCTATCTCTGTGATGGATACTAATAAGTACATTGCACATTGATAATGACCCCATGTAATCAACTGAAATGATTCAAGGTGACACATGATGACTCAGTGAACAAGCAATAATGACTGCCTCAACAGAAGCATATTTTCTGTTTTTCATTAGTTTCATCTTCACTACTATATAAGTTATTACTAGCAAAGGAGAGACTTTTTTATTCTATTTTTTACAACTTTCACCACAATAAAGATCTCAAGCTAGTCTCAAGTCCCTGCATGTGGATTTTAATATCGCATCTCAAATTTATGGAATTCCCCCGAAAATCTAACAAACCACAGTATGCTTTGGAAAAGGGCGGCAGTCAAGTCAAGTATATACGGTACGCTGAGTCGTCGTAGTCAATGAGCTAAACATGTCAGATCACCCATAACGGTCTTTACGGTCCAGAGTGTGTTTCATAAGTACAAGTACAAAAATCTATTAAAAAAGCTATAATGAATCAGTGCTATTGAACACCCTTCACGTCTGTGTGTGGGTTTTACAAATATTGAATCAATGGAAAGTATTAAAAAGCGCTTCTGACTAAACCTAAACTCCATTGGATCCTCAAACCGTTGGTCAAACCACCTAACTCTACCAACTTTGGAGATAGTTGTTTTTCCATCATCGATTAGTTGAATGACTAAGTCAGACATTAATGGTCAAAAACCCTCCTAACTCCACTTGAGCTGTATTTGGGTAAAGTGATGATAATATAAGGACACATTCAAGTATCTGACAATGTATAAAGTCACGGTGCCAACTTTTATGAGGCAGTTCTAAAAACATATTTATATATTTTGGACATGGCTGGTTTCTGCCCGACAGCAGAGATATATAGCGAGAGATGGAAAACAGTCTTGTGGGCGTGGCTGATGGAGAATCACCTCGGGCTTCACCATCCACAGTAAAAAAAACTGCAACAAACTTATTATTACAATTGTGAAATTGTTCTTTTGCACCCATGGTCAGGTGATGGGAGTGTTCATTCCGTGCCCTTGTAGACTTTTGCACAGAACCAGATTTGCTCAGAGCTATATTGTCAGGTCTCTGCAGCACAACCGTTCCTCCACCCCTGAGAAGTCTCATGCTTTAACCCATTAAGACCTGAGGTCCAATCTACAAATGTCTTCTAAATCCTAACAGTTTAAAAAAAAAAAAAAAAACGTATGTTGCTATATATCAGTGGTGCTCAAACTTTTTCATGTCAAGGACCACCCAAAATTATATGTATTTGGCCGCGGACCGACACCTCAAAAGATTTTGTTCCAGGGACCCCCCAGAAGCAAAGATTTGAGGCAAAAATGTTTACTTTAAAAAACAAAATATATATATTCAATGATTTGCACAAATGTTCAACCTTTTTAAAAAAAATAGCAGATCTACTAGCAGCTAGCTCATAGTGCGTCACTTCGTGCCACACTATGAGCTTGTATATCTGCTATTTTTGAATAGCCAACCAATGTGCTATATTTATGGTAGCTAAAATCTAATGTCACACAGATGCTTTCCCAGTTTTAATGGGTTAATTTATACAGCAGTGATACAGCGGTGCTGCTCGCGGAAAAAACAGACGATCTACAAGCTTGTGAACTTGTAGATCGGCTATTTTCGGCACGGGGACACACGCACGCAACTAAGTACGTATAAATCAGGCTTCGGCTGCCGCAGCTTCTGGTTGCTCAGACTCGTCTGGCTGCAGCCGGGGGTAGAGACGACCAGATGGTGCAATGGTCCCCGGTTCGATTCGGGCTGGAGACCAAGTGTTGCACATCATCGTACACCTACTCTGCCCCCTCCCCCCACTTTCCATTCTCTCAGTCTCTACTGTTCCATTGGTTCTCTAAGTGGGGTCCTTGGGGGGGTTCCAGGGGGTCCCCAGCAAATCACAATCATCTTAACGCTTAACCACTTTATCCATTTATATGTTGGCTATTCAAAAATCGCAGATCTACAAGCTCACAACGTGTCATCTGCTGTTTTAGAAAATTCTTGAAAAATCTTAAAAGCGTTTGAAAAATGTTGAATCATTTTGAATTTGTTTAACACAAATCTTGTCTTCTGGGGGTCCCTGGCACAAAACATATTCAGATGGGGGTCCCCGACCAAATACACATCAATTTGACACAAACTTGACATGAAAAAGTTTGAGAACCACTATACTAGTCTATCTAACTAACTAACGCAAATAAAGAAAGAAAGAAAAGCCTTATCTGGCTGCAGGAATGAACAGAGGCAGCTTCTCCCCATTAAACATGCCTGGAGCTGCATGCAGTGGAAGCAGCCTGAGAGCAGATCAGGCCACCTTGCCTTTCAGCGGTACTTGGGTTCACACACAACGTGAACTCGTTGAACCCACTGCATGGCATGCTATGGAAGTTCAAGAGCCCCCCCCTCCTCTTTCTCTCGCCTTGTCCCCCCTCCGCTCACAGTGAGTCCCTCTGGCATTCATAGATACATGAATACAGACATACCAGTGGATGTGGGCCAAAGTTGAAGCTGAAATGGATGACTGACTTGCCTACGAAGATGGATGCGTGTGTTAGTGCACGTGTGTGTGTGTGTGCGTGTGTGAGTGTCTGTCTGTCTGTCTGTCTGTGCGTGTGCGTGTGTGTGTGTGTGTGTGTGTGTGTGTGTGTGTGTGTGTGTGAGAGTGTGATGCCTGCAGAGTGGCAAGTGAAACATAAGACTGCAGCCCAGCCCCTGCTATGAAAGGAGGAGGACCAAGGCCTCAACACGCACGCACACGCACACGCACACGCACACGCACACACACACACTCTGTAAGTGTATGAATACATACCAAGTATACTGACCCACATGCAAGCACACACGCATAATACAAACAAACACACGTGCACGCGCAAACAACCAAAACTGTCTCTCATACACACAAATGCGCGTGCACACACACACATGCGCGCGCGCGCACACACACACACACACACACACACACACACACACACACACACACACACACACACACACACACACACACACACACACACACACACACACACACACACACACACACACACACACACACACACACACACACACACACACACAGAAGAAGGAACGGTATATCTCATATCTCAGGCTGTGCTGGGGTATATGGATTAGGGGGTTGCTAAGGGTTGCAGGGTTAAGTGTGTGTTGCTCTCATGGGCTTAGTGGCGCCATGACTGGGAACGCAGCATGTACTTAGGATGGTTCTAGACTGAAGCCACAACTCTGTATTACACCACATTTCAAGGTCACCCATTGCATTAAGTCAAGCCGACTTAAGCATGCATGCGTGTACATCTCTGGCATTGATTTAGAAATATTTCACAACAAGTGCATTTTACTACTGTTACACAGAAATAGAGGCCAAAAACTCTGCGGTGACAGTAGCCACAGTATTGCTGTCGGAGGTGAAATGTGCTATAGTTACTTTTGCCCCCAAAGACAAGATAGACAAAATAGATATAGACAAGATATAGGCTTAGACAAGATATACACTGTAGGCTTAATTTATTCTCTGTCACACAACAGGATCACAGGTCGAAAATAGCAAACCTACAAGGTCACAACGCATCCGTGAGGCTGTTTCACCAACTTCACAAGTTCACATACGTGGGAGTGCCTGATGCTTTTAGCACAAAGCAGTGTAAGTCCTTGATTTTTCAACATGGCAGGACGACTTATAACAGTAATTCAAACGTGTTTAGCTTGGTAAAGTATAAGGACATAAATCAACATATAGTATAATACAAGGGGATTGTACTGGAACTTAAATACCCATAGCAGATTGCTTATGCTTCTGTCTATGCTGCTTCTGTTCTTACTTGGGTTCACACACAACGTGAACTCGTTGAACCCACTGCATGGCATGCTATGGAAGTTCAAGAGCCCCCCCCTCCTCTTTCTCTCGCCTTGTCCCCCCTCCGCTCACAGTGAGTCCCTCTGGCATTAATTTTTGCTGAATATTTGCCCATTATGACACGCCCAGAATAGGGATGCTAGGTGGTTAAAGTGGATGCTAAGTGGTTAAACAGGAGCAAAATTAGTCACCGACGGGTTAAACCAGTGTTTTTAAAAAACAGCAGTCTGTGCTCTTTAGATACCATAATGAAATGATCAGTGAACAATGTGTGATGTCTTCTTTTATTTTCCTGAACCGATTATTTGAATCATTCAATCATTCAGTTTTTCAATGTTTATTCATACGCTTGATCACCAAGCGCTCATTGACTTCAATGCATTCTATCACAGGTCCAGTTTGCCAGAGTGCCTAGAATGTAATGTATTTGAACTCTCTCCCTTTACATACCGTAGCCTTGTGACGCCTCTGTTCCTCAATATGGTGGAATAGTAACAGTACGTTTCTGTGTAAACATGTAAAAAGTCCTGTTTACGTTTAAAAACACACTATTTTATCCACGTTGCACAAAATGCAATAACAAAGTAGACAGCAGCGTTAAGATGACGTCACAAGCAAAAAACTCTAGCGTAGCTCTATGACGTGGCCCTTCACTGTGGCCATGGTTTTCCAAAAGTCCCTTTTCAGGGGCCAAACCACATAGAAAAAGCTAAGTTAAAAACAAATACCATGTGAATGTACATAATGAAATTGTTGATCTACAAGCTCACAATGTGACACGTTTGTACTGACATAATTGTAGATCTGCTACATTTACAGCGTACAACACCGCCGCACAATTAAGTATAAAGGGGGCCCAAGTGGGCAAATGGAACGTGCGGTCGGCTGGCCCAGAGCGTCTTAATACTGCGTCCGGGCCAGCGGGCCATTTATAATGTCAAGCACAGCAGGCTTGAGGATATTATAGGATTTGTTTTCAAATTCCGAGGGTGGACGGGGAACCGCTATACGACGGCCGGGTCCATGCCCTGAGAAAAACAAGACGGCATGCGAGGACACGGGGCATAATTTAACCCCTTAAGACCGGGAACGCATCTATGTCATTTTAAGATTTCTTCGGCTATTCAAAAATAGCAGATATACAAGCTTGTATGAGTTTGTAGATCTGCATTTTTTTTTCAAATCGTGGGAAATTTGTGCAAAACTTTGAATATATATTTTTTAAACATTTTCTGTTGCTATAAAATCAGTGGTTCTCAAACTGTTTCATGTCAAGGACCCCCAAAATTGTCATGTATTTGGCCACGGACCCCCATCTCAAAATATGTTGTTCCAGGGACCCCCCAGAAGCAAAAATTTTAGTTAAAAAAAATCGCTTTAACTTATTTTTTTTATATATTCAAAGATTTTCACAATTTTTCAAAAATAGCAGATCCACGAGCTTGTATATCTGCAATTTTTTTTAATAGAAATAGAAATCTTAAAATGACACATGCTTTCCCGGTTTTAATGGGTTAACTGAAGCTCGACGGCACACAAAAACCCATAAGAAGCCAATGCAACGTAAAGGGGGGGTTCAGAGTGTCCATTCAATTTTCCAGTCTACGGTTTGAGAGGGACGGGGCCCCCATATGGGAGCATGTGGATCAGATAGGGCCACCCATGAAGGCTAGTGCCCCGGTGGCGTGACCATTCATCAGTTGTTTTGAGGGAATGTTGATGGGCGAGGGGGGGGGTTGTACAGGGCAACATTACAGCGTTAATGTGGAATGTGAAATGGAGTATGTATGGCCGATGCCGTCGGGGCAGAAACCTCTTATCTCCATATTCTAACTTTTCATGTTTTTTCGTAAATTAATGCACCAAAATGCAGCAGATCCATAAGCTAGTTTAGAGCTTGTAGATCTCTACTTTTGATCTTTTTAAAATTTGATTCCTGAAAAGTAACAGCTTTAGACATATGAGGTTTTCCACCCGACAGCGACGATGTGTGTGTGTGTGTGTGTGTGTGTGTGTGTGTGTGTGTGTGTGTGTGTGTGTGTGTGTGTATATGTGTGTGTGAGTGTCTGTGTATGTATGTGTGGGAAGCGGTACAGTGGGTCATGGAATGTATGTGTTTTTGCACGTCTACATGCATTACTAGATTAACATGCATGTATTAATATGCTTGTGTGTGCGTGTGTATGCATACATTTATGTGTGTTGTGCAAGAAGAGATAATAATAGCAGCAGCTGAACTGTCTCAACCGTGAGGGCATTGAGGTCAAAAACATCTTAACAGTAGGGTGGAGGACAGTGCTGACAGTTAGTGTGTGTGTGTGCATGAAGGTTGTGTGGGTTCGATTGTGCAAGCGGTATGTCCGTATGAACGATGAACGAAGTGTGTGTGTGTGTGTGTGTGTGTGTGTGTGTGTGTGTGTGTGTGTGTGTGTGTGTGTGTGTGTGTGTGTGTGTGTGTGTGTGTGTGTGTGTGTGTGTGTGTGTGTGTGTGTGTGTGTGTGTGTGTGCGTGTGTGTGTGTGTGTGTGTGAATGAATGTATGCACAGAGGCCAGCTAAGGACAGGAACCATGCAAGTGGTTGACCCAGTTCTTTTGTCCTGTACATTGTCCCACTAACCCACTCACCTTAGTCCTATATTAAAGGAGTAGTTCACCCAAACAATGACTTATTTTCTATCACTTACAGAACCCATGAAGCCTTGAATTCACGGAGATTTTTTTGTTTTTGTCGCATTCCTAAGCCAATAATTTGATGACCGGCGGAGTCGGTAGTAGGAGACTCAAATGCAGGTCAATTGAGTCTCCTACCAGAGACATTAACATCTTTCTGCCGGTCATCAAATGATTGGCTTAGGAATGCAACAAAAACTAAAAATCTGTAATTCCTGTCGATGGAAAACAAGTAATTTTTGTGGTGAATTACTCCTTTAACCCATTAAGACCTGAGGCCGATTCTACCAAATTCTTCTAGGCCTGTCAACTTTTCCGTGCCAAGGACCCCCAAATTGTAATAATGTATTTGGCCGCGGACCGCCCATCTGAAATGTTTTGTGCCAGGGACCCCCCAGAAGAGAAGATTTGTGTAAAAAAAACAAAACATAGCAGATGTACAAGCTCGCAGCGCTTGACACAGATTCCTTCTCGGTTTGAATGGGTCAACAGTGATGTTCATAAGGACTACAGTAATCAGATTACATGAGGTTCATGAAGTTCTAACTGTAGACAGCTGCAGACACTGTTAAAAGGTAATTGGATTACAGTTGTCGCATTGCAATATTTACAAACATATTTGAAGAGAAAAGGCAATTTGTACGATTAATATACTAACATTAACTGTAAAGGCGGTTACACACCGGCGAATATGCGAATATACCCAAAATTATATAATTAAAAGACGCTTTTTCGCTCCATGTACGCTTGCATTGACTTCATAAGGTTTAAAAAAAAAACGTATTATTCGCATGAAAAAATCGCCCCGGTGTGTAAGGACCTTAAGATTACATACACTAATCTGATGATAAAACAATAGCAAATGGTTGTGGAAGGCATGAGGCATGTGGAAGGCATGAACCAAGGGGCTAACATCCGGCTTGTAAATTGAGGCTATATGGGAAGTGACAGTTTATATGAATGGCCTGTAGTCTCGCTGTTTCCCCACTGTTTGACCCCTGCTGGTTGCAGAAGCAATTAGGCTCTATTCAAGCAGATGGGTTTTTGAACATTATTTTATTACGTTAATAAACTTTGTCATAAATACTATATGCTTCCACTCACTAATTTAAAGTCTTCTTTCAATCACCATGATATGCATTTTGGTAAATTATGGTCCCATTCATTTTAAAATGAATGATAAAGTAGGGTATGTTTCTAGGGTTTCTACTGGTTCTACCGAGTGAAGACCCGCCCTCGCTGCGGTTGCAGCCAATAGCATTAATTTCCGTAAGCATTTCATTTCAGAACCGAAAATAGAAAGATGGCGGATTTGAAATCGCTGAAAAAAAGGCTTAATTTACAGTCTGTAGAAACCAATGGCGTAACACTGTCCATATTTTTTTATGGTCTATGGTATGAACAAATTGATACTGCCCAAGCCCAGTTACATATGGCTGTCATTAGTTAAACTTTCACATTGTGGAAAGGAAAAGGGGATAGGATGTTTGGCTTTTGTATTAAGCCAATATACATTCAAATTCAGAAATGTGAAATTGGAGTCTGACTCTGTGACTGTTGGAGCTTAAATATAATTTCTGTTTGTTTTGTTTATTTAAATTCATACTAGACGTGGTTTTATTGATCACCACTACAGGTGGTTCACTAATACAGTATATACCTGGCAATGGGTGATTGCATCGGTGCCAGGTGCGCAATTGGGAATGCCAAGCCGTTTTCGACCGTGTGTACATGCCGTGCCAGGTCGGCGTGTCTGTTTTTGTGAGTGATTTATGGTTGTAGCTACAGTAGCTTTATGGATTTGAAAGCGAAGAAATATGTATATAAGAACTGCCTGATACCAGTCTGCAAGTGTTTCAATAAATGGATCGTTAAATCCAAAGATATTAAGAGCTCATTTTCTTTATTGCGCACACTAAAGTTGACCCAGTTGCCCCTCAGTGATACAGTAGGTAAAGTCACTACAGTGACTATTAGACAGGGAAAATCCTATAACATTTTGATGTACCAAACATTTCTCAGTTGATCCTTATGTGATTCTTCATGTAGAATCCATTTCAATATACATTACTTGCATTTTGGTGGTTTTGTGGTAAGTGTATGCATATTTTATCTCACTCAGGTGTAAGGACATTTGCTGTGTATCCATTTGGCATGTTTATTATGGTTAATTAGCATACATTATGAAAGCAAAGCAAACATATAAAAGCAAAGCATATATATAATAAATAAATATATGAGAATGCTTGGCGATGAAAGGGGACAAAACATAATGCTGTACTATCCATAAGACACTACTAGCCTTATATTTTACATGAATCTAGACCATTTTTGCTTTCTTTGAATGAATGCATGCCATGTGGAAAAACACTGTGATACTATTAATGTGCTAGACATACGTACTGTTCACTCTTGTGAAATCCACTGTGCCATCTACTTCCACTAAAATCACTCCATTACTTTACTATAAGCCATTCACTACTATCAATTGCAAGTGGAGGCAGGAACTGCTTCTAGCACTGAAAGCGTGAAGAGATTTAGATTTCAAAGCGTGACTTTGAATTGGCTTCTAGAGTAATAGAGTAATTTTAGAGGGACACCAGTATTGCTATGTTCTGTATGACTGCAATGAGGGCTAGGACTGGTGCACACACATGAAAACACGCACATGCCCGCGCACACACACGCACATGCCCCCGCGCACACACACACACACACATATACATATACATATACATATACATATACATATACATATACATATACATATACATATACATATACATATACATATACATATACATACACATACACATACAGACACACAGACACACACACATACACATACACAGACACACAGACACACACACACACACACACACACACACACACACACACACACACCACACACACACACACACACACACACACACACACACACACACACACACACACACATACACATACACATACACATACACATACACACTCAAGCCAATTGAGACTAACACAAACCTTCGCCTCATCTATACTGCCGGGTTTTACACGCAAGCTGTTTTGACAGCTTCAAGTGCAAAAGATTCCACCCCGTGGACAGCATGCTCCTGTAGAAACGGCGGGAGACACGCATACACGACCCGGGCCCCTAACTCAACACTCACACAAATATTTGAGGTCAGCGCATAAGAACAGAAGACCTGTAGCGTCTTTATGCACTTCAATCACTCTAAGCAGAAGACTATCAGCACACAACGTTCATGCTGACATCCGAGATGTCCATGATTGATTATTATTGATTGATTATAGTGTGTATTAAGGTTCAGGACTCATGGAAGAGTACAGTAGTTGGACTTTGGCAGTGGTGTAAAGTAACAAAGTACATCTACTCAAGTACTTAAGCACAATTTTGAGGTACTTTTACTTTACTGGAGTATTTCCAATTGTCTATACTTCTACTTCTACTCCACTACATCTTACAATTACAATACTTTTGTACTTTTATTCAAGTACATTTTGAATTCCAGACTTTTACTTGTAACAGAGTACTTCTACATTGCAGTATTGATACTTTTACTTAAGTAAAACATTTGAGTACTTTTTCCACCACTGGACTTTTTTGGCTTGAAGAGGTTATAATAAAATTCAGACCTCTAAGCTACTCGCTGGACTGCCATGGAATTTGCCGTACACCTTCATGCTAGGATGAACACTACTTGCAGCTTAGGCCAACATTTCCACACAAGATGTCTCAAAATCTAATTGGCGGATACAGCACAACCTCTAATTGTTTGACCCACTGCAGCAGTGCCACTGGCACCAGTGGCCTAAAGTCAGGCCTAACTTCATTAGAAAAGAAAAGATGCCACAATAACACTGGCTTTTATCACATATTAGTTGATACATGATGATTTATCATCGGTTTGTGAACTTTGTACTCATCATATTTTTTTATGATAGTTACAATTCATATTACTTTATGAGTCACAAAAATGTCTGATTGCATGTTTACAGAGCTCTTTCAGAAAGTTAGTATGCAGGCACAGATAACATAAAGCACCGAAGTCTGACATCATTTACGCATCCTACCTGGGTCGCGTAAAAAAAAATTGAATTCCCATAGACTTGTTTAATATTGCGTCAAATAAGAACTGTGTTCCAAAAATAAACAAATGAGCACGGCGGTTTGACTCATTTGGGTATGAAGCATCAACTGACAGCGAGAAAACGCTTACTTAATGCTAACGTTACCGCCGTCAAATTAGTTAACTTTTCACCAGAAACAGACTGTGTCAAATATGAGTGACTGACTATCATAAACGATACAGAGCCACCTCCCTGACAATATCGCCGGGACAGTTTGTTTATTTTTGGACCACAATTCTTATATGAGACGATACTAAGATGACCCAATGTCATTGAGAAATTGCTTCCGCGACCCAGGGGATTAACGAGTGATGTCAGGACTTCGGTACTCTATATAGACTAAAGCACACATTAGCAAAACTAACAGATGTACAAGCTCGCAGCGCGGCACAAAGTGACGCGCTGTGAGCTTGTAGATCTGCAATTTTTTTTATAGCCAACATATAAATGGATAAAGTGGTTAAAATGGTTGTGATGCTATGTTTTACTACTTTTGCTGGGTCCTCGGACCATACTTTGAGAACCAATGTTCTCTATGCTCCTCGGTCTATAGTGCGTGTTGTACATGTGGAAAGCCCTGTTATCTTATTTCCTGTTTCTTTCCTTGTTTTGATTGTTCTCATGTTGCATGCTGTTGCTGAGCTTGTTTTCTGATTTATTCTTACGCAACAACAGGGTCAATCATTCTCATCAAAACAACAACAGCAGCAGCACAGCTGGCGTTCCCTGTCTGAGACATGGGACTTGAGACCTGTCAACAAATGTTATAAACAAAGGGGCGAGGCTGTTGGGGTGCGGACATGTCAGGGAAATAGGAGGGGAGAGAATACATAAAGAGAGAAAAACAAGCAAGCGAAGCAGAAAGAAAAAAGGAAAGAAAGAAAGAAATTAAATGAAGTAAAATAGAAAAGAAAAGAGCAAATGAACAAACAAAAGGGGCAGACGGAAAGCTTTACAGTGACTGTTGAACAAATTGTTAAGCACAGTTTTAAAGGAAAAAGGAAAGAAAGGAACAAACAAACAAACAAACAAGAGGGGCATACAGACGTGTTACTAGTTTACTAGTGTTAGACATCTTTAACCCATTAAGACCGGGAACGTCATGTGAAAATGAGTGCAAATCTGTGAATATAGACACAGATTTGTGTCTATATTCTTAACTCAAATCTTTGCTTCTGGGGGGTCCCTGGAACCAAATATCTTGAGATGGGGGGGTCCGCGGCCAAATATATATACTTTTGGGTGGTCCTTGACAAATGACAATTATGAAAAAGTTTGAGAACCACTGACGTTCTACATTTTTTAGCAAACTGTTAATGCAAATGGGTTAAAGACAGTCTAAGAAAGAAATAAAGAAAGAAAGAGAAAGAAAGAAAGAAAGAAAGAAAGAAAGAAAGAAATGAGTTAGAATGGTCAGACAGATGCTTTGCAGTGAGTGTTAAACATGCTGAACATGGTGGTCCAGTGCAGATTGAATCAGGGCAGTGCATTAGGGCAGATTAAAGTTAGCTACTGTTGCTGTAGATAATGATGGGACTGATGGATGGCTGAGAAAGACAAACCTCCCTCTGTTGCCAATTCTCTATTCTCCCAAAGGAATGGATCAGCAGCAGGGACTCGAGCCAATTCTATCAATCACAAACACACGCACACACGCACACAAGCAAGCATGCACACACACACACACACACACACACACACACACACAGACAGACATATGTGCATACACACAAGCAAGCACACTCGCATCAGCCAGCTGAAAATGCAGTGCTTACACCTTCATATGCAATCTTTACCGTGAGCTGCCATGCTGGCACACAAAGAGAGGTAGATAGACAGAAACACACACACACACGCACACGCACACGCACGCACACACACACACACACACACACACACACACACACACACACACACACACACGCACACACACACACACGCGCACACGCACACGCACACGCACACGCTCACACACACATCAATCCATGCTTATGAAATGATATGCACATGCAGGCAACATAACACAGTTGGGACTGTCTGGGACATCTCTACACTTAAAAATCCTGAGTGTCATATTAACTCTGATAGTGTAGAAATCACCATGTATTGTCTGCTGCACAGTACAGTCCTGCTACCCACATCCCTATACTCCAAACACCTTGCTACACTGTCTGGAACAACACCTTTGAAAATCATATGTCTAGATTAGAACATGATGGAGCAGTTAAAGGATAATAGTAATCATACTAATGTCAGTTCGATGCGATTAATGACATGATCTAAATGCGTGAATCGAATTAGGTGATAATTATGTTAAATAGTTTTTGTTCATACTATATGCGGTGAAATTGTGAAGTTTTTGTAAAAAAATATTTAAAAAAAAGCATTTGTTATTATAGAGTGTAGAGGCTAGAGAGAGAAAGGAAATTGAGGGGAGACAGAGGGGAGTCATGTGAGGCATGACGGGAGTCGGATTCAAACTCCATGGTCCTCACGACTCACAAGGAGCATGTGGTTGGTGGACTAACTGCCTGAGCCAAAAGGCACCCAGTATGTGGTTTCAAATGAAGTTGAACCACATTAACCCTGGTGTCTCTATTTTTGATTTAAAAAAGAACATCCAAATGTCTTTCACAATTTGTCAAGATTTGTCAAGATCTTTCACAATTTTTTAATAGCCAAAGTACAAATAGGGCTAAAGTAGATAAAGGCCCATAAAGGTCACACTGACACTAAAACTATGCCATTATTCAAAAGGTGACGAATTGGCCAAACAAAATACAGTTGTTGTTTTAGGGTGTAATATTCAAACGAGATCACACAGAGAATGAAATGTGTAATGAAACAATGGGTCTGTCTCCAATAGAAACTCATGCCTGGTAAATTCCAAAGGCTTTCCATGACCTAATAGACAAACACCTGGCCTATTAACCCATTAAAACATGGGAACGCATCTGTGTAACCACTTTAACCATATTTTATACGTTGGCTATTCAAAAATAGCAGATATACAAGCTCATAGCACGTCACTTTGTGCCGCTTGTAGATCTTCTATTTTTCAAAAATCGTGAAAATGTGTGCAAATCTTTGAATATACATATTTTTTAAAAGCGATTTTTTTTTTTACACAAATATTTGCTTTTGGGGGTCCCTGGAACAAAATACATATCATTTGGGGGGTCCTTGACATGAAAACATTTGAGAACCACTGATATAGTAACATACGTTTTTCAGAAATTAGAAGGATTTTAAAAAGACATTTGTAGAATCGGCCTCAAGTCTTAACGGGTTACAGTAACAGAACTTTCCACACCACCCTATCTACACCAAAGTCTGTCAGCCTGATAAAGAAGCCTTCTGATGTCATGGCTCGTTTATGGCAATATTTAATTTGTGGCTTTTTTTTTATTGCTTTATTAGATAGGAGAGTGTAGAGAGACTGGAAGGGGGACGAGAAGGAATGAGAGAGAGAGAGAGAGAGGAGAGAGAGGAGAGACGCACAAGACATGATGACAGGAGTCAGATTCGAACCAGACTGTCTCCTCGCAACTCATTAGGAGCATGTGGTACGGTACATGCACTAACTGGTTGAGGCACCAGACCGCCCCAAACCCCACCGGCCCCCACCCCAGTTTGTGGCATTTAACCCATTAAAGACCTGAGGCCGATTCTACAAAATGTCTTCTAAATCCTGACAGTTTTCTGAAACACTTATGTTGCTATAAAATATCAGTGGTTCTCAAACTTTTTCATGGCAAGGACCACCCAAAATTATGTATTTGGCCGCGGACCCCCATTTAAAAAATATTTAGCTCCAGGGACCCTCCAGAAGCAAAGATTTTAGTTACAAATGTTCGCTTAAAAATATATATATATTCAATAATTTTCTAAAATAGCAGATCTACAAGCTCAGTATATCTGCTATTTTTGAATAGACAAAAGTATAAAATAATGGTTAAAGTGGTTAAAATCTCAAATTAAAGATGCTTTCCCGGTCTTAATGGGTTAAACTGAGAGAAAATTCGTCAAACTTTAATCTTCCTGTCATGGTTGACTTGGGTCACTTCACCGAGTCGGCGATTATGAAACATTAATCCACTTTGAAAGTTTGAAGGCTGACTCTCCTTCGCCCTGTTTTTTTTTTC
Organism: Gymnoscopelus braueri; assembly: GCF_963280865.1. Taxonomy (NCBI): domain Eukaryota; kingdom Metazoa; phylum Chordata; class Actinopteri; order Myctophiformes; family Myctophidae; genus Gymnoscopelus; species Gymnoscopelus braueri. Next base: position 38,836,499 of record NC_137605.1, on the reverse strand, counting down.
TTCTTTTTTTTTGTATCACTCACACAGACAGTCAAATCATGAGTGTTAATTTAATTCTGAGAGCGTACAAATATAACAAAATGGAGTTACAGTACACATCGAGTTACTGCACCCCCCAGTATCAACACAAGGCATGCAGCCTACAGTGTCTTCTCCTCCTCCTCCTTCTCTTTCTCTTGTTTCCTCCTTTCACCATCTATTTCCTCCCTCCTTGAATCCCTCTGCTATGAATGTGAATGTGAAATGTGTGTGTATGTGTATGTGTATGTGTATGTGTGTGTGTGTGTGTGTGTGTATAGGGGGGGGACTGCGGGTTTTTAAAAGCACAATAATGTGTAAAAGAAGAAACTAACAAACTGTACGTGAGCATAATATAATATATTTAGAAAGAGGAAGTCAAATTCACATAATGAAAATAAAATAAAATGATACATTTTTAAAACTTGAGTCCAGTCGGTCTCAATTTCTCAACTATTCTTTCTCCTCCTATCAACATTTATTCTGCCCTTTTCTCTCCCTCTCTCTATCATTCTCTCTCTCTCCCTCTCTCTCTCATTCTCTCTCTCTCTCTCTGTCAGTCTCTCCCTGTATCCCAATCTTTTTTTTTTTGGGGGGGTTTTTACATTCCTCCTTGTCCTATGTTGAACCTCTCTCAGTCCCCACGCTCTCTGTAAGGTGAGGTTGCCAGTCTGTGCGCTGCCAGCCAGATTTCATGCTCCTATGCCTTTTAGAAATATGACCCTGTGTGTGGTTTATACATAGTTGATGTTGGCTCGCCAGTCCAAAATACACACATCTGATACTCTTATGTAAGTCAAAGGCCTGACTTAATCTGACTTTGTTCTCTCTATTTTACCAACTCTCCTCCTCTTGTTCTTTTTCTCAGAATGTTCTCCACTTTTCTCAACATTTGTTTTAGTCATTTATTTCGTTTTTCATTTGCTTCTCATTATATTTCACACTCTCACTCTCACTCACACTCACACACACACACACACACACACACACACACACACACACACATCCACTGAACACACACACACACACACACACACACACACACACACACACACACACACACACACACACATATATATATACATACACTGAACACACACACACACACACACACACACACACACACACACACACACACACACACACACACACACACACACACACACACACACACACACACACACACACACACACACACACACACACACACACACACTCCAAACTCCAAACTGAGGCAAAGAAGACATAGCTTCTTCTTCCAGACCACAATAACAGATTACCTATCTTTGCGGGTGCAAAAAAAACACAACAACAAGATTGTGTTGGAACTAAGTGTTCCAAAATATTTTTTCACTTCAGGGCTATCCTCACAAAAGCAAACACAGATATTGTTCGTCGCTAGGTATACAGTACGGAAACAAGGATATGGAAACGTCCCGGGCCTCCATGACAACCTCAACTGCAGGAAATACTATGCCACCACAGAGATAAGCTGTAAATCATATTCTTCAAAATTGTCCCTTCTACTAGATTACTCTGCGACTTCTATTCTTGGTTTTAGTGTATCATCCTTCTTGAAAGAAACCTTCCAGCGTTCCCTCTAGCAAACACAGCAACCCCCCCTTCAAAAGAAAACAAATCGAGTGGAAGGGGAAAAGAAACCAGTACTCTTGAGACATACTTTATGCCGAACAATTTACACCTTCAATCACTGTAACTTTTACCAAAGACATAAGGCTGGACAAAATAACAATACTTTTGACAGAATACCTCGATATTGATATTGTGATGATAATAATCATCATTTTTATTTTCTCTGAACTTTTTGCGGCAATCTCGTAGCTTGCAGACTCTATTTTCGCTATTTTTGACCAGGAAAAGATAACACTTATGTCATACTGTATCAGTATCACAATATTACAATATCCAAAATCCCAGATGATAACTAGTCTCATACCACAATATAGGTTTTAGTGATTATTCAGTGTTTTTTAGCACCTTGTGACACCTTGATCCCTGAGAGAATAAAAACACTCTAATCCCACACGCCACAGTAATCCCAGTCCATTCCTCTTGCATCGTCATATCTTAAGTTACCACCTATTGAGTAATGATCCACCAACCATAGACTGTATAGGGTAGGATTCCTAACAGCAATTATTGTAAATCAGGGATGAAAACATTTCAGTTATGTCACTTATTTGTAATAAGATTTAATGCAGCGTATGGCACTCAAGTCAATGGATGTTCTTGCACAGGGATGAAACTAATTGTCTTCCTCGTATACGAATTTCGCCGCAGAACAATATCACACACTCTATAGAGGCTTGATTAGAGGTTTATTTAAAACAGGTTCGTCTTTGGTCTACTTGAAGTGTGCGCAAAGTTTCACACCGATCAGTCCAGGGCTCACGCAGACAAACAAACAAAACAAACAACATGGACAGACGGACAGGGGCGAAAACATGAACTCCCGTCCCCAGTCGCTCTGTCCTGGCGGAGATAACACGATGGTCAAAACTGTACCAATATTGTGTTCATGATCAATTATAGGAGACTTCGCTAAATGTATAATCTCGTCATCTTGTCATCGTCATTAATCAAACTATATTCTTACTGTTGTAAAAGTCTTAACGACAATCCACTGTGACCTCAGCCTCTCCAAAGGCTATTCAGAGCACTCAGCTTCATTATAACAATCTCATCAGTCGTATACAGCCGTCATCATCGTGCCATCGTGTGTCCATTATAGGTAGCTTGTATGTCACTATTAATTGCCCACAAGAGCAGAGAGCTTGTCCTGAGCAGAGGGAGGTCTATAATGAGGACTGAAGTCACTCTGACCGGCTGTCCTCAGCTCACCTTTTACAGTCTCTAATGTTCTCTTCTCACACACCGACACACACCAAGGTCACAGAGGCAACTAGGATGAAGGTGTGGTGAAGTGGGCTAGACTGCGGCACAGAGCAGCATGCCAGATGACTGACTATAGGCCAGTGGTTCTCAAACGTTTACATTTCAAGGACCCCCATAAATCTGAGGGACCATACGGGTCCATTTTGTTCCATCTGTACACTCTCAGAATTACAGGCCTCTAAGGGTCCACTTGGAACCCCCCTCAAGGAACCCAGAGGGTCCCTGGACCACACTTTGAGAACCTATTTTGGACTATGCTTTTATGCTGCTTCCTGATTAGAGCCCGAACCACTTCAACCTGGCTTTCCTATTTTGGCCATGTCATTATGAGCGAATGCATTGCGACACGTTGAGAGCTTGTAGATCAACTTTTTTTTAATAGGGCTTAAGTGGTTAAATACATTATTATTTGTTTGCACTTTTTGAAAAAGTATAGATAAAAAAATAGGTAATCAGTCGTCTAACGACTCTCCAGAATTGGGATTGTTATCGGACCCAAAGATCTGTCAGACTCTATAATAACAAAGCAGCGGGGTTGTCCAAACCCTTTAGCTATCCTTTATCCTGTAAGCATGATCTATCATGAATCGCTAAGCTAATTTCTCTGCCACGGGGAAATGCAACCTGAGCAGCTTAATGAGGGCACAATGACAGATAAAGTTCCACTTTAAAGATTACACCACACTGCCGCCGTTCTGTTGCCTTACCCTGAGAGAATATTCTAATGACAAACTGAAAAATGTACTCACGCAAATGTACAAGGTACATTCAATTTAGGTACAGAGGGGCAGCTGCCTACCTAAATTAAAAGTACCTATAGCGGGAGTGCTGGTGATTGTTCTGTTCGTATGAACTCTTCTGAACCATGCACTCGGTAAAGAGACAGCCGAGCCTGGAGTTGCGCTCGCATTCTCTTAAGTTGTACAATCTGGGGGTGGAAAGGCCACAAAGCTCACAAAAGGGACCCTATACGAATCTTCAGGCCGCCGTTGAATTGAAGAGGAACTGTACAGCAGGTAATAAAGATGCAAAGATGTTCTTCTATTTTAGCAGACGTGTGGAGAAAGTATAGCAATATCCTCTGAATAACCGATTTTCAACTAAGAACAAAGAGACATTTTGGGGTTGTTGGAAATGTAGCATGCCGAATAATAAATGAGGCTTAAGTGAGATAGAGAGAGGGAGAGAGAGAGAGATAGAGAGAGAGAATGTATGTATGTGTGGAGGAGAGACAGCAAGAGCAGAGTGAGCCAGTGAACTCTATTATTAGAATGCTCAGCCTGTCCTCGGATGGCCCACTCCTTGTCTCTACCCTAGCTGTCATGACTTCCTAATGGTCTCCGACTTCTACAGTACTGTGCCCCACAGGCTTTCATACGATAAGTACTCACTATCAGATGCCAGTTTGATCGCATTGGTCACAGTTAAATTTGACTGTCTTCCATTCTAACGTGCAGCGTGATAAGGGGATTTATTTAGGGCTTTGGACTAACAAAGCCATTTCCCTTTATATGCCGTCAAATTAATCCCTGCTACCTAGCAATTAGTAAGCCAGCGCGATAGCGTATAACCTCTTTGAATCGGGATGAACCGTAAATTCACTGTGGTGAACTTGCTGAAAGGCACTTTCCCAAATGAACCTCATTAAATCCTGTTCTTTTAAGCTCTTTGCAAGTGTCTGCAGATAACAGAATCTTTCATCTCCGTTCTGTTTAGCTCTGTTTTAACTTAAAGCAACTCCGTCAGATTTATGTCCGTTGTCTCCCTCTCCCGATGGAGAGAAGTAATTGCAATGACGTCCGAACTACAATAAAGATGGCGGTGCATCTACAGTGGTACCCAATCCCGTTCACTGTCTGCTTTAAATAACTTTATTGTCCTTTCTGATCCTATAAGGTCACAATTTCTCAATGGAAGAGTAGGCAGACCACTGCCGATGTGCTAGTTATATTTAATTAACATACTCTACTCTAATCATGCAATCATTTTTTGTTAAAATAAGCATGTGTGGTAGCTTAAGGCTTAGGAGTAAGAGCCTTGCACTTTGCATCTTCAAGCACCTTAAGCGCTAGGACCAACAGACAAAACTGTCTTAATATTGCTGCTATTCTTTGATTATTATTCCCTTTTTTATATTGTAGTTGTTGAATGTGCTTATTATTATTACTATTAACATTATAAAACACTGGAAACAGAGTTTCACCAATACATTTGAGATCTATTTTGATTCTCATTTTGCTGGGGGGTCCCCTCCCCGGACCCCACTTTGAGAACCACTGCTCTACGGTCAGCTTAGTTCACAACATGCCTAAATTCAAAAGCACAGCATATACGGTATGTGTGTTCTCTCCCCTGCCCAGAAAACACACTTTCCTGCCGGTGACATTCACCATAAACAAACACTCCTCCAAACAAACAAGGCCTATTATCAGAGCGAGGTAGAGAGGAAGGAAGTTGTTTGCAAAACAACATTTCTCCAAAATGCAGCCATAACACCACGATGAGTCTACAGGGAGCTGTGGCTCTGACGTAGACGGCATGACACGGGTCACTGTGACCTTGTGGCTGAATTCTTCGGAGCCCAAATATTCAAAACCAAAAAGCCACGTCAAAGATAAATGAACTGTCACATTCAAGTCCAAATTATAAATCAAACTCTCAGAGCTGAGGAATTTGTGTTGTTTTACGTGTTAAAGACATCCTTTGAACTAGATGAAAGGCTTGTATCATTCTTCAACACAATTATGCACTTCTGCACGCGCGTGTGTGTGTGTGTGAGTGACCCGGTGAAGATCCACCATGGATTGAAACGTGTGATTAAATACATTTCAGTTTGCACCATAGCTCGGTGTGTGGTTTTGTTCTATCCTTGAACTATGTACAGTATGTGTTAATCCCAATTCTAGTTCCTTACCTGACAGTAGGGCTGTCATGGTCATGACATTTTACCTGACAATTAATTGTCATACAAAAAATTGTGATTAACAATCTAATTGTGTTTTTGGCATTGAACATTGGAACATAAAAATTACATTTCCGTTTTCCATTTGGGCTTTGCAAACAAAACTGCACAGGACAGAATTTCAAAATTTTCAAAAATAGCCGATCTACAAGCTCACAACTTGTAAGCTAGCGTGTACAGTAGATCTGCTGTTTCAGAAAATGTTTGAAAATACTGTTTTTTTCAACAGATACATTCACACAGAATGAATGAGTACTCTGACGAGAATACAAAGTATTTTGAAAAAAATTAATAAAAAATGCGACCGGGCGATGATGCAATAATTGTGACAGGCCTACCTGGTAGCCCTCCACACTGTAGTGACCCAGGGTGGGCGTTGGAGCTCCTGGTGGCGCTGGGGCTCTCCTCTTCTTGGGCTCGGCCTTGGGGGACATCCTGGAGATGTTCATCACTGACTGGGACTGACCCAGGGTGCTGGGGCGAGCCTCCACACAAGATATGGAGGACATTGTGGACAGTGCCTGGAGGGGTTAAAACAAAGGAGGGGGGGGGGGTTAGGGTGATTATATATGATGACCTATATTTAACTCATTTAGACCTGAGGTTCCGTTTCTGCAAAATGTCTTCTAGAGCCTAACAGTTTTCTGAAACACGTATGTTGCTATGTTGCTATAATATCAGTGGTTCTCAAACTTTTTCATGTCAAGGGCCTCCAAAATTGTATTTGGCCGCCGACCCCATCTGAAAATATTTTGTTCCAGGGACCGCCCCCTCCCTCCCCCCCACCCCCCCCACCAGAAGCAAAGATTTGAGTAAAAATGTTTGATTTAAAAATATGTATATTCAAAGATTTGCACACATTTTCAAGATTTTTCAAAAAATTGCAGATCTACAAGCTCGAGTGCCACGCTATGAGCTTGTACATCTGCTATTTTTGAATATAGCCAAAGTATAAAATAATGGTTTAAGTGGTTACACAGATGCGTTCCCGGTTTTAATGGGTTAAAACCGTTACGATGACGTTTAGTAATTTAATTCAGTGTGCAATCCCATTTTCAATGGGTGGCTGCTGCTGAATGAAGGACCGCGGAGGGAAAAAAAGGAAAAAAAGCTGATCAAAATCTGATCAAAGAAAGCCCAAAATGCTGTTGAAAACGTGAACCACCCCATCGCTCGTCTTGGTACTGACCGGACCGTTGGAACAATGGGGGGGACGCAAACCACGCCTTACAAACCCCACGATCTGAGAAAAAGTGATGTGTTTAATAGCAGATTAATTGATGCGTTCAGACAACGGCTGGGCCCGGCATAAAAGCAGAGCGTACAAGGAAGGAACATAAAGTACAGGTCATTAGGATTAATTGGACGTAAAGCTGAAACATCTCCCAGTGGGGAGGTATGGGAAAAGGAAAAGCTCATGAGAAAAAAAGAACATGCATGAGGACAGAAGGCCAGTAGACCAGGAGGCAAGTGTTTTTTTTTCTTCTTTTTTTTTCAACATGCAATGGATTCTTTTGAAGAATATTGTTAATAAGAAAATGATTGAATTGTTATTATTATAATTATTTTACAACTCTAAAAGAGAGGTGAGAGAGAGAGGGAGAGAGAACAGCTAAGAAAACCAGAACAAATGAAGAACCGGGTGAAGAAGGAACCTCGACTGTCAAATACATCTTCCTGCTTGTGTACCTCTAAAGACTATTAAATAAGAATTACAATATCAACTGACACTGCCGCCCTGCCCTCCTCTTTATTGCTGAAGAATGAGCCTCTGATCAAGGCACGGTCTACCCTGTGATCCCTGGCTGCTGTGTTACATCAGAGAGGCCATGTTAATGTGTGGAGAAGGGTGGAGGATGGAGAGAGACGTTCAGAGCTGAGTCACAGAAGGGCTCTTCTCCAGAAGCACGCTGCCTTAAGCTGTGTGTGTGTTTGTGTTCGCAGCCTCGCACGCGCGCACACACACACACACACACACCCCCACACACACACACACACACACACACACACACACACACACACACACACACACACACACACACACACACACACACACACACACACACACACACACACACACGAATGTGTGTCTCTTGGCTGCAATCCAGAAGGTTTGTGATGAACTTTTCACACTGCACTGCCCCGTGTGTGTGTGTGTGTGTGTGTGTGTGTGTGCGTGCGTGTGTGTGTGTGTGTGTGTGTGCGTGCGTGCGTGCGTGCGTGCGTGCGTGCGTGCGTGCGTGCGTGCGTGCGTGCGTGCGTGTGTGCGTGCGTGCGTGCGTGCGTGCACGTGCATGCGTGTGGCTGACCCTCTCACGAGAGAATTGGCAAGAGTAAACAGTTCCATATTCCTGCTTTCTCTCTCTCTCTGTGTCTCTCTCTCTCAGTCTGTCTGTCTGTCTGTCTGTCTGTCTGTCTCTCCCTCTTTCTCTTTGTCTGTTCATTCCCACACTTAGGAGATGCAGGGGGAGAGGGTGAGATTGAGGTTGAAAGGTGAAAAGGAGAAAAGAGAAGGAGAAGAGGAGGGAGTTAATCATGGGCAAGATTTCCTTTTAAAAGCCTGAGTTATGCTAAGTTGCGTACGGGTGTTGCGCACCAAAAATAGGCAAACTACAAGCTCACAACGAGTCAGAGCACAACGCTTTGTGAGCTTGTAGATCGGCTATTTTCGGTGTGCAACACCGGCATATCACTAAGTATAAATCAGGCTTAATTGAGAACATGTTTTTGCCTCAGCTGATGGAACGGAATGTTCAAAGTGAGAAATTCACATGCACTTTTTTTTTGCTCTCTCTCATCTCTCTTCTCGAGAAGAGAGATGAGAGAGAGCAAAAAAAAAAGTGCCAGAGAATAATAATTATAATAATATTAATGTTGAACATTAATATTATGCAGTGTAATCTTAGTCTAAACTGTAAGGTTGCATTAAAAACACAACACACACACACACACACACACACACACACACACACACACACACACACACACACACACACACACACACACACACACACACACACACACACACACACACACACACACACACACACACATTTGGGGAAACCCAAGTTTACAGAACATTGGTAATTACATAGTGGGTAACTACAGTACCCATCAGCCCCTGCATTGCATGACCCTATGGTGGAACAGCATTGTTATGTCTCCCTGGGAAAGCAGTCCAGTGCTAACTGAGTCATCCTACTGCCAAAACCATGCAGGCCAAAATACATGATGCTCTTCACGCCAACCAACTCCAATTAATTACAGTTTTACTCTGCTAACCACAACAGGTCTATGTGTATTCTAAGACACAGCATGATCCGATCAAGATGGTCTGCCTCTGTCTCTCTCTGTGTGCTAGTCTCACTTCACGTCCCCTCCATTTGTTTATCTGTTTCGTTCATGAAACGCAGTTCTTTAGGTTGTAACAGCCTCATCTCTATCTCCTTCAGCTTTTACCTACAGTCTATATGTCTCATAATCAATGTGTCATCAGACCACATATAAACATACACGCACACACGCACACGCTCACACACAAATGTGCACACACACAAACACAATGGTTTAGCCTCTAATGTGCACAGATAAGAGGTTGAGCTCTTAGTGCTAATGTAACCAACGTAGGGTAATCTGATGCCTCTGGACTGATAACATTGTGTGTTTGTGTGTGTGTGTGTGTGTGTGTGTGTGTGTGTGTGTGTGTGTGTGTGTGTGTGTGTGTGTGTGTGTGTGTGTGTGTGTGTGTGTGTGTGTGTGTGTGTGTGGTCCGATAACAGTTACTGGCTATGAGACAATCATATTAGAGGGGAAAAGCTGAGTGGTGTAAAAGCATACTGACATGGCGACCCTAAAAGGAATAAACATCGCTTTAGCCAAAGGAATAAACTAAGCACCCTTATACTTCAAGTTAAACTTCAGTACCAGGGGGTTTTGAAAACCCTGAACTGGCTGAAACCTGAAGAGGTGGGAGCATAATTACAACGTACAAAGATAAAGGGTGATCAATAGTATGCTGATGATTCAGTGATAATGATGGTCCAACTGTCTTGTTTTGCAGCGTGCAGAACAACACAACGTGGGCGAGCTGACCTAGAACACTGCAGCTGGGAGGGACACTAATGAACCAGACCAGCAGCTAATACAATCAAATACGTACTATATCGATCACAGGTGAGCCACAGATGGATGCTGCTGCTGCTGCTGTGGGTGGGGGGATGGGGGGGGGGGGGCTTAGTGCAAAATCTAATCAAAGTGATCGAGTTACGACCCTGGCAGGTAGATATCTGGCTAATGTCGCTTCTATTAGGACATCTGGCACAAGATGGCAACAAGCAAGAAATGCTTAGTAGTGGTTTAACCCATTAATACCTGGAACGCATCTGTGTCACTTTAGATTTCTTTGGCTATTCAAAAATAGCAGATATACAAGCTTGTAGATCTGCTATTTTTGAAAAATCGTGAACATTTTTTTTTTTGATTTTTTTCCAAAAACTGTTAGGACTCTTAAAGGGTTAAAACACATTATAAGAACTGATGCCGATTCCACAAATGCCTTTCTAAATCAGCAGTTCTCACGCTTTCGCGATTTTTCTAAAATAGCAGATGTACAAGCTCGCAGCGCGGCACAAAGTGACGCACTGTGAGCTTGTACGTCTGCTATTTTTTAATAGCCAACGCAAAAATCTTAAAAATGACACGGATGCTTTCCCCGGTTGTAATGGAGTTAAGACTGAACAATAGGTGCTGGATATTGAACTGCTTTTTTTGGATGTTTAAGGCCTTTTCTGATCAACTTCAAGTTTGAGGATAGAGAGTAGTTCAAGAAAACAAAGGAATGAAAGTCAGATCCATCTTCTTCCTGTTTACCCCTCAGAAGGTTTGGATGTTGTAGCCTAGTAGTTCGCATATGTATAAAGATCGTCAAAGTAATGCTGAGCTATAGGACCACAGACTATATCCCTATCGGTACTGCATCCATATGACTTGGAAGGCTAAACTCATCCTATACTTACTCCTACTTTGGGAGAGAAAGAATGGCCGTGAAAGGGTGCTTTCGAGGTTCTAGATAATGATAGAAAGATAGAAAATGCTGCCCTCTAGAGGAGAAGATGGGTAAGACCCACACATTGACTACTGGTAGACAACCGGTAGACTCTGTGTGGAGAAGAATGCATCTCTTAGAAATGAAGATACATCTCTCTATGAATTAGTCAACATTAGATCAACCGCAAAGCCAGATTAAATAGATGAAATGCTTGAACTGGCTTCAGAGAAGGGAGTGATTGTGGTGAAACGGGAAAAAAAAAAAAGAGAAAGAAAACCCAATGGAATATCCATCACATCCAGATAGGTGGGATAAATGTTAGTAGTACTTACATTGGAGTCTGTATTTTGTACTACGTTATCATCAGTGGCATCCATGTCCATAGATGTCTCAGAGGAAGTCTGCGAATGGAAGCAAGGCACAGCTAACATGCAGCATCCCACTGTCCGGTTAGGCTATGTTAGCTATCTATTTACAGCAAAGTGTACATGCAGCAGTCAGTGTTAGTTTGTGGATGAGTGTTTCAAATGGAACAACGATGACCGATCCATACGTGAACAGTCCATATGCCTGTTTTATGCCACTTACTTCATTGAACGGCGGAAATAGCCGATCTACAAGCTCAGAGCGCTTTACATCGTTAAGAGGTGCAGTGGTGAAAAAAGTATTCAAATGTTTTACTTAGTAAAAGTATCAATACTGCAAAGTAGAAATACTCTGTTACAAGTCCAGAATTCAAAATGTACTTGAGTAAAAAGTACAAAAGTATTGGTATCAAAATGTACTTAAAGTACCAGAAGTAGAAATCATTCTCATTGTGCAGAATGTCCCCTTTCACAAGTTTTCAAATGTATAAGAATCTTTTGAAAATAGCAGATCTGCTATTTTCAAATGGCCACAATGTGTATAGGGCTGAAGTGGTTAATGTATGTTTTGTAATAATAATCAAAAAAGTAACAAGTAACTAAAGTTTGCAAATAATTGTAGTGGAGTAAAAGTACAATATTTGCCTCTGAGATGTAGTGGCGTATAAGTAAAAGTACTGAAAACTTGAATTACTCCAGTAAAGTTAAAAAATACCTAAAAATTAGTACAGTACTTGAGTAAATGTACTTAGTTACTTTACACCACTGACGAGTTGTGTGCTTGTAGATCTGCAATTTCACTATTTGTCAATTTCTGCCTTATAATGACATGCCCAAAATAGGGACGCCAGGTTGAAACATTTTAAGTAGAGTCTATATTCGCTGTGTACAGTATTTGCATCATTCACGTGATTTTCGGTCATTCATCATTCTACAAAAATATGAACTAACAAATAGTGAGGAGTCTTACCTTAGATTTCCTCCTGTTGAACTTGAAGATTCCCAGCAAGCCTTTCTTCTCTGACCCACCCACACTGGTAGTACTGGAGTGAATGTCTACGACAACACACACACACACACACACACACACACACACACACACACACACACACACACACACAGTAAATCAAAGAGTAGCTAAAAAGTAGAGACCATAGCAGAAAGAAGCAGTGTTGGATTCAGGGCTGCAACTATCCATTATTTTCTCAGCGATTATTCTATTGACTACTTTTTCAATTAATCGAATAATCGTTTTTTTTTTTGTGTTAAAAAACTATTTAAAAATAGTGAAATAGCTGACCTGCAAGCTCACAACACGTATCGTATCATTGTGTTGTGAGCTTGAAGATCGGCTATTTCCACTATTTTTTAATTATTTATTTTTTTACTTTTTGCCAATAATGACAATCCCAAAATAAAAATCGATTATTAATCGATTGATTTATCAAATGATCGGTTATTGATTATTTTTTTATAATAATTAAATCAATACATTGGATTAACTGTTGCACCCCTAGTTGGGATTGAATGGATGTTGACAGAATGGACACAAACGACAACACAAAGATGATGATTACAGTCGAGTGGTGTAGAACAAATGGTACATGGAACAGAACGATTTTGACATGCATTGATTCTTTAGGTTAATGACAAAATGCAGTGCTGGGTGGACTTCAATTAAACATATCTACTGTACATTCCAAGATATAACTGCAATAATAATAACAATGGATTTTTATTTATAATGCTGTAGTAACCTAGTTGCATCAGTAGAGGGCACTACAGCATCATATTACCCAATACCAATTCTAACCTTCACAGTCTGCAGAGCATTAACTAAAAATGTCTCCTGTTGGTGTGATGGCAGGAGCTATAATTAATCAAGGCAAACAAACTGGTACTCAAACTCCATGTAGATATAATTTTAACATAATTAGGATCTGCTTACTTGTGTACTTACATACACTATACAATTATAATAATCTTTCTTTTGGCATTTGTTGAGAAAAAAATTATTATGCAAGGCCACTAGAAACAAACACAAGAAGGCAATAATCACAATCCGATGGAAGACAAAATCAAACACTTTCACTAGGATGGTTCACTAATAAGCAAATAAACGTGTGCAACTCAATCGAAAAGTAGGGTTAGTCTGCAAGCAGTACTAGGAACTACAATATAGGGTTAAACACCTACATGAGCAGTTAGCAGTTATAATACCTGAGTAGTTAAGAGCAGGGGCCGAAGCCATTTTAGGCAGGAGAACTGGAAAATATCACAGGTTTAGTGAAAATGCATAAAGTCACTTCCAGATTATGTTATCTGCTAAGAGAATATGAATGCTGTATTTGGCCAAAAAATACGAAGAAAGTAGAAATGTAACACATCTTATAGTGTTTGAAGTAAATACAATTCTGAAGCACTGTAACTTGATTTAAACATCTTAAAGGTGTGGTACAATTTGTTTGAGCAAAAACTACATATCTCATTCATCACTGTGGAATGTTGCATACTAAGCACCTGACAACACCATCTGACATTACACAATTTGCTCATAAAACTTACATCATGTTCTAAAGGCTAACGGCCAACCTCCATCAAGGTAAAACATGTTCCTTTCTAATAAAACTTACAGTCACTGACAATGATATTATCAGCACATATGAGTGGGTGTAGACCTCCAACCACCTTAACATCTAATTTAAAAGCCTTATGTAATGTCCTCAGAGCTGGCACACCCGGAGAAAGCACATATTTATCAAGGCTCATTTAGTCAAACATGTAAACACCATTTAATTGGGTGTGTAATGTTTTGCTCTTTGGTATAAACAAGAAAAATATACAAAGTATGGCAGTGCTGACTGTATAACTTTTTTTTATTTTGTATTATTATGATGTAATCAGTTTGCATGACTAGAGAGGTTTCCATGACTTCTGACTGCTTGGCCTTGATTATTGAGCCATGATGCCCTATGTGGTGACTGACTCCCATCTCTTGTAATCTTGCACAATAGCATCTGAAGACTCTGATTAAATACTGTGAATGTTTTCTCCAGTCTGAATACATCGTGCATAACATGCAACTGTACTGTACAAATAAAGCCTGGCTGATCACATTCTAAAACTACATCCACATTTGCAGTATGGCAAATCTTTTTAAACACGTTTTCCACTCTGAAAATTGATTAATTGACTAGTTGATAGGACTTCAGGTTTCAGCTAACCAAATAAACAGTAGCTGCCATTTTTAAATGAGAAGCGAGAGTTAAGCTAAATTCACTTTCAATGTAATTCAATCAGGATGGGAATTTTCTTCAAACTACAAGCTGCATTTTGAACCGAGTAAACTGAAATTGAATTGACCCCACACAGGGTATGCACCAACGATCCGAAAAATGCATTGGCGAATATTTAACATCAAATTATTAAATTGGTAATGCATCATTCATACAGGTTGATGCTTTTATTCTCAGTGAAAGATCGACCTTGTTAAATGATGTATCGCTGCTTCATTCGCGTTCTGTGTGGATATACTCATGACACAAACAGCAGATTAAACTATCGCGACTTAATCGCGTGAAATAAATAAATAATAAATAAACGCATGTTTTTACTTGACAGCATAAACATTCTAAATGGGCCAAAGTGTATTTCCTGTTGCAGATAGTGTTTGATAATATCTACTTACAGGAAATAAACATGGGTCCGAGTTGTTCCCCTGAAACGCAATTCCACTGCAAAAGCATTTGACCCTTGACCAAAAAAATGACATAAAATGCAGTTTTTACCTAGACTTTGGTCATGAACATAGAGCTCCTTGATTCCCAGCTGAGTCAAAGTCTTGTCCAGAGGTAACTCGTGGTGGCTGACACTGTCCTTCAGCAGCAGAACGTGTGCCGGGTCAAAGTCACACTTGTCACAGATGACCGGCACCAGGGCGTGCAGCGGAACCAGCGGGTTGACCCGTACCACCGCCTTCTGGCTGCGGTGGAAGTTCACCACCAAACGCACCGTTTTCTGGACAACATGGATGGGAAGAGGCAAAGAGAAAGAGGAGAGTCAGGAGTCACGCAAATGGCTTTAGAGAATAAGAACATGCAGGGATTTCTAATCAAAGCTCAGTTCATGCATGTGTTGAGAATTCTACAAGCACTACATCAGTATCATCAAAGGGAAATAATTAAACAGGAGAAAAAAAGACATTGGGAAGAATAGAGAGGCTAACTAACTGAATTATTAATTAGAGATAATAATTCATGTGAAGTAGTAGTGGTTTGTATGATGTACTGGACAACTGCTAAATAGAAAATGACATTTGATAATTATATATCAGCATACATTTATGCCTTTATCAGTAAACAACAAGGCTTTGTGTCCGGGTAGCTCAGTCGGTAGAGCACTCGCCATTCGACCACAAGGTCATGGGGTTCGGTCCCGGGCATCGCCAACTCAGCGTATGGCTTGGGTGTGGCAAGTCATGCGGTAAGTACTGGGAGCTGATGGTAGGTGTTCAGCTCCACCTCAGCAATCCATCTCCCAGAGGTCTAGTGCATGGTGGAACAGGAATAGGCTCCTGCTATCTGACTGATACCAACAATAAGCCTCTCCAACCTGCAGTACTTACTTACTTAATAAGACTTGCAAGCCAGTCCCTGTTCGCTCAACTAGAGACTGGTGAACTGGGAGGAAATAATTTGGAGATAAAGAAAAGACTTTAGGACGGATCTTCATATTGGGAGTGTATCACGATTGGTTTTCGCAGCAGTAGGTATAGGTTTGTTAGTGGACGTTTTTGCCACTGTTGTAGCAACCACATTGACTTTCGACGTCACCAGACGACACAAAATGGCAAAATATGGGCGTTTTCTCATTCAATGACGAAAGATTTGATGTTGGCGATGTAAGACATACTGTATGACAAATCAACACATGAAATGTTTTCAAGGCTCACTTAAGTAAAACTGCAACAATGAAGAGACTCTCAAACATGCACATTCTCTTACATAATCTGTAGCTACGTAGACTTTACTTCCAAACAAAGAGGCCAATTATGTAGTAAACTAGAGAGGGAGATAGTCACATTGGGGTCATGGGAGGGCAAATACAGCTATCTGAGCTTCCACAGCTGACAGCAGGGGTCTGTGCATGCATGCGTGTGTGCTCGTGTTAGTGCGAGCGTATATCTCTGTGTACGTGCCTGTACACAGTAAAACGCCCAGTCTTCCTTTATCCATTGATAACTCAGAGCATGTACAAATAGACCCGTAAGGGTCCATTTGGTTCCAATTAACACTGAGGATTGTTCTGTGCACATATTTTTTTACAGCGCATCACCACAAGGTGTTTTGTTATGCAGACCAGAGGGAGCCTCCACTCTGTTTAGCAGCCTCTTATCACTGACTGATAGATGCTGTGTTTTCAGCTTGAACATCACCTCTGTGGAAAGAACAAGCAGACCACTCAGGACTCAAGGGCCTGCATAAACAGCTCTTACAATGGCTGTTGTTATTCTACCATAAATAAACTCGCGCGGCGAGCATATACCATTTTCTTTAACCCATTAAAACCCGGAAGCATCTGTGTCATTTTATATTTTAACCACTTTAACCATTATTTTATACTTTGGCTATTCAGAAATAGCAGATATACAAGCTCATGCCGTGCTATGCCGCGCAAATCATTGATATATACTTTTGAAGAGAACATTTTTTACTCAAATCTTTGCTTCTGAGGGGTCCATGGAACAAAATATTTTGAGATAGGGTTCCACGGCAAATACATATAATTTTGGGGTCCTTGACATGAAAAAGTTTGAGAACCACTGATATTATGGCAACATATGTGTTTCAGAAAACTGTTTTAGATTTAGAAGACATCTTTAGAATCTTAATGGGTTACAGTAATTTTACTTTTTTGGGGGAAATACAAATAAAAAAAGAAATATACAAATGTACTGTACCTTAATACTGTATTCATTGCTTATACCATCTCTATTCACCCCTCTAATACAGTGGTACTTAAGGACACCCATGACAGAACCCGTTTCTGTTCTAACCCAAAAAGTAACATTTCAACTACTGCACTGATCAGTCTGCTCTAGAATAGATTAATCATTAGTCTAGTCGTTAAATCAGGCGCATAAATATTGGGCAGAAGCAAAAACATTCTATCAGATGGTCCTCCAGGACCAGAGTTGAGAGCCACTGCTCTAATAGATCCCAGTTTTCCCCAAACTGTTAGCCAAGCTCATAAATCATGAATACTACACAAAATATGGCTGTCAGAGAATCCCTTTATTCTCAACATCCATAAAGAAGAGGATTTATTTGGAAACTCTGCACTTGGGTAATAATGTGCAACGTAGTGTGACTTCGGCAAGACTGCTGCACCTCTGGGAAAGGTAACGGTAAAGGTTTATGAAAACCATCCAACATCCTCAGAAACCTTTGGTCTAATGCAGCCTGCGGTTTGTATGTTAAACTGACCTGTAGTTGTTATTTTTTTTTTACAAATAAATAAATATAAGGTTCACAGACTGTGAATCTAAGTGTTAAAACTGCAATAAAAAAATTATGGAGAAAAAAAAGTCATTAATGTGAAAAGCGTTTCGAATCGCTATTTTTGCTATCCGTTGTATGACGAAGTGTATAGGGCTAAAATAGAAAAAGGAATAAAACATTTAATCTATCTGTATGGTAAAGCATGTTAATACAATATAATACTATATATACTATATATACTATATTGAGAAAATGTATACCCTGGCGTCGGGTACGAAAACCTACTGGATGACAAGAAGTACTGCCTCAAGCTCATAATTGCAATATCTCCCCTGGGCAAGAGGCAATATTACGTCTCAGCCAAGGGCCCAGCATTGGCCTTTGAAATTGAGTCTGTATAGGAAGTGACAGTTCATATGAATGGCCTGTAGTTTAGCTGTTTTACCCCTGCTGGTGTCAGAAAGATTTTTTCTCAATGCAAGTGGGTGGGTTTTTGACGAACTTTAGACTTGATTTTCTTACCTTGATAAACATTGTCATAAATACTATATGCTTCCAGTCACTAGTTTAAAGTCTTCTTTCAATCATCATGATATGCGTTTTGGTAAATTATGGTCCCATTTATTTCTAAATTAACGATAAAGTAGGGTATAATCTAGGAGGGGCGGGATGATTTGATTGACAAGCTACACAACCAATAGCATTCATTCCCCGCCCCGGCTCTTGATTGACAAGCTACCCAACCAATAGCATTCATTTCCGGCTGCATTAGCTATGATATGACGCGATATAAAAAGATGGTGGATTTGAATTTGCTGACAAATAGGCTTCATTTACGGTCTGTAGAGTCTGGGGGCGTCACTTTGTCCATCTCTTTTATACAGTCTATGGTCTTAGCCCAGCGGTAGAACTTTGGTCTCTCATGCAGGGGACCTGGGTTTGAATCCTAGTTAGAAGATAAAAGGTATGGATTGCCGCTTTAATTGATCTCTGAGAGTGTATAAATGGTACCAAATGAACCCTTACGGTTTATGTTACTGTGTACAAACATTTTTGATATCACACCCAAAGACATACAGAAAGGCTTTGATTGCAGGCTGGGAGCAAAGAGATGACAGAGGAGACAAAACAGAGGAATGATTGATGGGAACGTTTGAAACGGTGTAAGGCTCTGGCCTTGGGGAGAGAGAGAGAGAGAGAGAGAGAGAGAGAGGGAGAGAGCAGTCAGCGAGCCCTGAGAAGAGTAGAGAAATAATGCATGGTAACTAAAGGTAAGGCCCTCATCAAATATTCACACAGTAGGAGGAGAGAGACGAGGTGAGCTCAGAGAGAGGGGGAGATAGAAAGCGAGGGATGAAGAAGAGAAATAATACAGAGGGATATTAAAAAAGAGAGGGTGATTGAAGAAAGAGAAATGGAGAGGGAGTCGAACTGAAGTTAGAAAGCAGGGAAGAGAGAATGAAGAAAGAAAACAGTAGAAAATGGCAACTCAAGTGTCAGAGAAGGGAAAGGGCACTCTCAAACTCGTAGGTACAGAGATTCAGAACCGACGACCATGTCATGCTGCACACACAGTAAAATCCTCAGTGTTCATTTATCCATTTGTAACTCTGATAGTGTACAAATGAATTCAAGATTTTACGATGTGGCTGACAGCTTCCTACCTTTGCATGAGCCCTTAGCGGCTTAACTGGCCTTGCTTTCTGACAGCGGTCAGTAGTAAAATGGTAGAGAGGGAAGGGATATTACACAGAGCTACAGGCAGGTGGATGTACATGTAAATGACAATGGATGCATGCTGAGAACTGCAATACTGTATATACAAGTCAAATGCAAACCATGATACTCAGCAAAAAAAACAACGACACAAGATTAAAGCATACTTCATGAAAAGCACAGCAAAGCAGGGGCAGTGGTATTTACTTGTTGCTTACTTCTTTAATTCATGCAATTATTTGCCACTGCTAATATAATTAACAATAAAATGTTCACATTTATGCTAATTTGCCAAATCCGAGGGGGAGTACACAGTACCTAATACCCAGATATCATAAGGAAGCTGGTCAAGTTGACATTGACATGCAGGTACACATGCAGGTGTGAAATTTAAAGTAACTATCATTATTATATATTATATCACTATTATTATTGCCATTTCAGTACATCTATTACAAACTGCAAACTAATCTCCTATTATTATCAAACACAGTACAAAAATGACTTTGCACATGTGCGTGCAAAGTCATTTTACACACAATTCCAAATCGAGCATATAGGACCATAATTCAAAGAAACATTTCTACCTATTGAATAACGACTGAATTAACATGATTGAATCAAGCCAAAACCGTAGGTCAACAATCCTTCGGATACGAACATAAAAGACACATGGCGAGATGGGGAAACACTTCTGGGCTGCAGTAACAGGAGAGAGACTATCGCTATAATAACTCACCTCTGGCACTTTAGGTGCCGGTCTGCGCACCACTTTCTCCTCCCAAACTTTCTCCTTGATGAGGACGCAGGCCACGTCCAGGGATCCCAGCGGCGCGTTGGGCTTGAAGCCCAGAGGGTGGCCCTCGGGGGACAGCAGGTCCAGGGTGTGCAGGGACGGGTTCAGGTGATAGCGGCTGCACAGCTCGACCAGTAGGTCCATCAGCGCCTTACTGAGGGTGGGAGAGAGAGAGAGAGAGAGAGAGAGAGAGAGAGAGAGAGAGAGAGAGAGAGAGAGAGAGAGAGAGAGAGAGAGAGAGAGAGAGAGGAGGGGGGAAGAAAGTGAAAGAAGGGAAGAGAGGAGGGTAGGGAGTAGAGAGAGAGGAAGTGGGGAGGGTGGTAGAGAGAAAGAAAGAATACAAGGGAGAGAGGGAGAGAGAGAGAGAGAGAGAGAGAGAGAGAGAGAGATTAGGTTACACTGCCTGCTTCCCTTTAGCACCAATAGGCAGAGTTGTAATTACTTGATACATTGCATAGTAACACTCTCACCTTACTTTGTTATGAGACCGCTAATTGGTGCAGAGAAAGGCTAATTCACAATGTATTGATAAATGTATGTATGTACACACACAGTCAGCCAGGGGAGTATCAGTGTGTAGTATCAGTGTGGTACAGTGTAGTACATTTGACTCTCTGCTTTGAACAAGTTCTTCAATAAATGTCTGGCTCTAACATTACCATCCCTCATCATGCTATGGTACACAGTCCTCGTGCACACACAGGCTCTACACACATTCTATATGCAGACTACGCACGCACGCACGCGCGCACACACACACACACACACACACACACACACACACACACACACACACACACACACACACACACACACACACACACACACACACACACACACACACACACACACACACACACACACACACACACACACACACACACACACACACACACACACACACACACACACACACACACACACACACACACACACACACACACACGTAGGGCCCATGCACAACAGCACCACAGAAACCAAATAACTTTACTCTCATGTACCAGTATATGAGATGTAACAAATAAAACAACAACACTGTTTTCTGTAATTAAAGGACTTTGAAATAGAGTTTTAAGTGAATTAATTTTGGATTGACTTTCATTACTCAAAGAAGTGCTGGCTGATATTGGTGGTTAGAAATACACTATCATTGTGTGCAATCTAAACCTATAATGAAAAATGGTTTAGTACTTTTAGGACCAGCCCAATGACGACCACATGGAAACAAACCCCCGGGGGTTTTTGTGTTATCCTTTTAGCATAACATTAGCATAACCCAAATCCATGTCTATGAAACTGGACCTGTAAAATACACTCACACACAATGAGGGAAATAAAACTATAATAATTGATAGAATAAAATTTTGGGGTGAAATACACCTTTTATAACAAAATATAATAAAAACAAAACAAAAATAAATGATTACATAAAAAGTACCTATTCAAATTATTCAACTACTATTTTTAGTGTGTGTGTGTGTGTGTGTGTGTGTGTGTGTGTGTGTGTGTGTGTGTGTGTGTGTGTGTGTGTGTGTGTGTGTGTGTGTGTGTGTGTGTGTGTGTGTGTGTGTGTGTGTGTGTGTGTGTGTGTGTGTGTGTGTGTGTGTGTGTGTGTGTGTGTGTGTGTGGTGGGGTCCAGACAGACAGAGGGGTAGGCCTCTCTAGGTATAGTGTTTGCTGTCAATCCAGGGATAAAGAAACCAAGAGACAGTCGCCAATAGCTTGCTGGGAACAGCCAGATCATATGACAGAGGCGTGAGACAGACCGCCACAAAGAGCACCATTGACATCACTAACACATGGACACAGTCTGCTAAAACAACATCCAAACTGCCCACACCAGCAGTTAGCCTGAGCGAAACAGCCCTTAGGAGTAGAATACACGCTACGGTTGCCGTATCATCTGTGATAATGACAAAACCTCAGTGATGGAAGAAGTACTCAGGTATTTCACTTAAGTAGAAGTAGCGATACCACAAATTAAAACACTCTGTTACGAGTAAAAGGCCTGTGCTAAAAATGTTACTTGAGTAAAAGTACAAAAGCATCGGCATCTAAATATACTTAAAGTAACAAAAGTAAAAGTACTAAAATGTTTGAAAATAGCAGATCTACAAGCTCACAACGCGTCGCTATGCGACGCGTTGTGAGTTGTACAAGCTCACAACGTGTCGCTATGCGACGCGTTGTGAGCTTGTAGATCTGCTATTTTTAAATAGCCTATGTATAAAACAGGGCTAAAGTGGTTGATGTATGTTTTATTATATAATGAATTATATCTGCGAAGTAACTAGTAAAAAAAGTTTTCAAATAATTGTAGTGGAGTAAAAGTACAATATTTGCCTCTGAGATGTAGTGGAGTAAAAGTAAAAGCATTAAAAATTTGAAGTACTCCAGTAAAGTAAAAATACCTCAAAATTGTACTTAAGTACAGTACTTGAGTAGATGTACTTAGTTACTTTACACCACAGGGAATAGAATACACGATATGGTTGCCGTGTCATCTGTGATAATGACAAAACCTTGCTTTTTGTGATTGCTTTATTTACCAATAGAACACAAGAAGGAGTGTGTTACTGCAAATAACATCATATCTGTGGTTACAGCCACAAAGCTATGATGTTATTCCCCATATCATACAACCTCAAGTGTTCTGTTCCTTTTATGCAACACATATCTGATTTCATATTGTGACATAAAACACTGAGATATCAAGGTTTGATTAACCTAATTCTGGTCTGCTTCTATGCATGATTTCTGATATAGAAAATGGTATTTATAGTCTCCGCCAGGCCAAAAGGATGTTTTACCCCCCGTCCCCCCGTCCGTGTGTGTGTGTGTCCGTGTGTGTGTCCATCTGTCAGTGAGCAGCTAATCTCCGGCACCGTTGGCCCGGTCGCTGCGAAACTGTGCACACACACTCCCTGGATGCCAATTCAGAACCTCTGCCCCAATTTTTTTACATGGCCCTGTTATAGCGCCACCAGGAGGCCGATTTGTGCAAAACCCTTTTTTTTTAATTACTCCTACATATCTTATCCAAACATCACGCAAATCAGTACACAGTATCTCTATAGTCATGTGATCAACACAGATCTGTCTGATTTTCCATATTCCATCCTGATTGGCTAAGGTTGGCTTCCAAAGTTTGCAGGATTGGTCCATTTTTAACTAAATGCCTCAAATCATGAACGCAGCTTGCGCTTTCTGTGAAATTTCACACGCACATTCCCACTAGGCCGAGGAAGAAATGGCACTTGAACATTTTAAAATCAGCCTCATGGTGGCGCTATAAAAGGCCAATTTGCATTTTTAACTGTAACTGCACCGATCTGCATGAAACTTTGCACGCATACTCTCTAGAGGCCAAGAAAAAACATCTGCCCTGTATTTTTCACATTAGCCTTTTATAGCGCCACCAGGAGGCCGACTTATGTAAAACACATATTCTGAGATTAAGCCTTCAGATTTTATCAAAATTTCACGCAAATCGGTACACATGATCTCTATAGTCATGTGATCAAGATGGATCTGTTTGATTTTTCATATTCCATCTTGATTGGCTAACATTGACATCTAAAGTTTGCAGGAGTGGCCCGTTTTGAACAAAATGCCACAAATCATGAACGCAGCGTCCGATTGCGGTGGAACTTTGCACTCACATTCGCACTACGTTGAAGAACAAACGCTACCCTTTTAACATTGCCCTATTATAGCGCCACCAGGAGGCCGATTTTTCTTTTTATATTACTCCTACAAATTTTGTCCAAACATCATGCAAATCAGTACACATTATCTCTATAGTCAAGTGATCAAGATGGTTCCGTCCGATTTTTTATATTCCAGCCTGATTGGCAAATTCTGAACATTGCAGGCCCACAATAGGAGACCTGTGCTCCGAGGAGCACTTTTTCTAGTTTTTACTATGTTTTACAGTGTTAGTTTAGGCTAGTATTTGTACAGTATCGCCGGTGTTGTTATTAGCATTACGCTATGCTTAGTGTCATAAATTACCTAATGGCTGGTTGTTATCAAGATTATTGTATTTTATATGCTGTTATCAGGGTGTCCTTGAAAAAGAGAGCTTGCTCTCAATGGGATTCCCTGAAGGAAAAATAAAGAAAGAAAGAGGAGAGAACAGCCCACGCGTAAACACCTGTTTATGACATCTTATGACACCTAAACCAGTCATGACACACCTCGACACCTGAAAGTCAAGGATCAACTGTTATCACCGGCTGCTATCAGAAAATGTGACATAGATGGAAGTATTTCAGCACAATCCCACACTATTCAACTTTATTTACCCTGATGAAAGGAGAATCGTGGCCAGAGACTACTGCTGCCCATCCCTTGTCAAATAAACAAAAAGTGATATACATAGTAACCAAGGCAAGGCTTAGGCCTAAAATTATAGGGGAAACTTTTCTCAGAGTTTACTAAATAAAACCATTGTGAATTTGGGAAAGTAGAGACGTATTAAAAAAATAGAAATAAACATTTTGGGGGGGAAAAAGAAAGGCAAACAAAACGTTGCACAATTTTGACTAAGAAAGCTTCACTTATGAGTGTAGTCAAAGAATATTGGCCCTGAGTCCAGAGAGTACAAGCGCAGACCTACATTGCATGGTCATTAACAGAGCCCCTTGTTTTCTATGCCAGGATGGTGTCCCTGATTTTCTGCCCCAGAGGACAGAACAGGACATTACGGGTAGAGAGTGAAGTCAGGTCAGCTTCGCATAAGTCCTCTCCCAGGGTCAAAGCTCCAAATGGGATAATTTCACATGTATATGATCTCGCACACATGGCCACCCAAATATAGATCCAAAAAATGATGTCGCTACTATAATATCAGTGGTTCTCAAACTTTTTTCATGTCAAGGACCACCCAAAATGATATGTATTTGTCTGCGGACCCCCCCATCTCACAATATGTTGTTCCAGGGACCCCCCAGAAGTTAGTTAAAAATGTATAAAATGTGTTCAAAGATTTGCACACATTTTCACGTATTTGTTTCTTAAGAAATAGCAGATCTACAAGCTCATAGCGTGGCACTCGGTGCCGCGCTATGAGCTTGTATATCTGCTATTTTTGAATAGCCAAAGAAATCTTAAAATGACACAGATGCGTTCCCGGTTTTAACGGGGTTAAAGGGTACAATTCCTTGCTGTTAGCACCATGAGGCAAAATCAAAGTGCGTGTCACTTGTTACCTGCCATCCTCTATAAGTGTCGTCTCGTATCCATTTGGCAAGGTGAGGAGCACCTCCACGGTGGGTCGTAGGACGTTCTCCTTGATGTCCGTGCCTCCTGTCCCTCCCCCGTCAGGCACTGCGTTTCTGAAGATGTGTCGCGGGGCGGGTTCAGGGGGCGGAGGGGGGGCTCGCGGCTTCATTCTCCTCCTGCGGGGGGATCCAAGATAGAATTGACAGGAATATTATTTGTTTTGTTGCTGTCGGGCAGAAACCTCCTATCTCCATATTCTAACTTTTTTGTGTTTTTTCGTGAATAAATGCCCTACTTGATCATACTACAGTAGGGATGCAAATTATCGATTCATTCGTTAATTGGTAGTTGATAACCTTATCGATCGATTAATCGATTAGTTGATAAGCGGCGTTTTTTAGGACCAAACGGAAGATTCTTGTCCGAAACCGGAAATGAGAGCAGAAACATAATTGCCTTGATGTATGTAACATTAACGAGCGTCAGCGAGCATCAGCTGGTCACAGACACACACACACACACCTCCCCTCAGCAGTGCTCTCATTTCTCTGCAAAAGTCCTTGAATATGATGGAATATGATTCCCTGCCTAGAACGACTAAAACGACTTCTGTCCTTTAAGCCCTGTCTGCCAAGAACGACTAAAACGACTTTTAATAAAAAAAAAAAACTGGAGATATGATTTTTTGAAGATCTAGACTCCCATCCACTTCCTTGTTAACTTAAAACTTAAACATTTTGTATCTCGGCTCCTGAGTACTTTTTTTTTTCAATGAAAAATCTCTGGCAGTGGGCAAACGCAAAAAAAAAAAAGTTCTGGCAGTGAATGAGTTAAGGATTACTGTGATTATGGTAAGCTCACATTTGAAATCACACACACCATACCTGTAGCTTTCACTAGCCCCCCCCCCCCCCAAAAAAAAACAGCAATTCATCGATTATAGATTAATTGCTAACAACCCTATACTACAGCATCACACCAACGCATCAAAAGTAGCAGATCCACAAGCTCGAAACGTGACGCAAAGCTTGTAGATCTGCTATGTTTTGCTATTTTTTTATTTGAATCCTGAAAAGTAACAATTTTCATGAGGGTATCATATCTACATATCTATCTGATATACTACCAGCTATTTTGTTTACTTCCCTGAAATATAGTTCAAAAGTCATAATTGTGGGTTAAAGGAGTAGGTGAATGATTTCCATATTAGTTAAAGAGTACAATAGCCTCAACCGTGAGAAAGGTGAAAGCAACTCATTGATACCAATTACGAGATGTCTGAATATCAATGACAGTCTGCATGCCCTGCCTGCATTCAGGATACATGATTCAATGATCTACAAACAGTACGCTAACAATGTTTACTTGGTTGTATAAAGGTGATACAAGAAGCATGTGAGGCTGTTTGTTTCATTCAGACCAGGGGTGGGCAACTTTGTAGATGGTGAGGGCCACTAAATTTCCACACTCACTCTGGGGGGCCGCATTGTTTATCGGTACTCTCGCCAGTAGTACCCCATTACTCAAAAAGCCCATAATAGTCACACATGTGATAAATAAGGGATATCAACAATTATTATTCGTTGTAACTTTCTTTTTACTTAGCATTTAGTAATGCTTCTATCAACTTACTACAGCTGTACTGCTAAACAAAACTTCACATTCCTGAGTATGCCTTTCAGAGTATTGCTGTAACCTTGGCTTAAAAATATACAAAAATGAACACTAGAATTATAATTAATAAGCCTTCTATTAAAATAAACGAGCGCACGCTCTACTGGTGGACTGTTGTAATTAAAATGGTTCATGGAAAGTTGCATGTTTGGAACAGCTGAAGGCAATAGTTCACCATTTCGGATATGTTTAGATTACTTTGTTTTTCTTTGTGATTTCAAAAGTGATTATTATTTTTTTGGCCTGGGGCCGCATTGAGTGACGGTGCGGGCTGCCAGTTGCCCATCCCTGATTCAGACCAACAACTCAGTTTCTCTGTCATTACAATCATAATTGTACACATAATTACAACATAATTAAATAAGTGTTCACTGATGATACCTACTGTATCTCTATCAGTGAACATCATTAAATATGATACACAAACATGTTACAAACACAAGAAAAAAAGTGAGGTCACGCAAAAATATCAATATTCAAAACAAACAGCCTTTCTGAAGCAACATCAACAATATGCTTTATCATGTTAATCTATTCCTTTATGGTTTAATTGAGTGAGTTAAGTATTAACAAATCAATAGTAAAATGCTTGCATTAATTGGCATGGTATGTCCATCAGCGTTTGTTTACAATACAACTAATGATATTTGGACATTTTGAAATGAGTTGAGCATTTAGAGAATCTGTTTGAGAGACATTACAAGTGTTGTCAAGACATCCTAAAAACTGCTAATTGACTAAAAAGCATACAGTACATTATAAAGTGGTAAGATTGAACATGTCGATACCTAACAACCACTATCTCATACACTGCTGTCTTTAACCATTGTCAAGTACTGTCCATATTGATCAACTGAAAATGCCCAAAAAAAGAATCTCATAAGTCATAAGAGTGCTCAATAAATCATGTAAAATGCAAGCAACTTTGCATTTGGCTCATTGTCATCTAGTGACAAAACTGTACTTGATTTGACGTTAAACCAACACAATACAGCTTACGATGATTAATATCTGTTCTATTCAATGCATGCAGCACATTTCAGCACACCCCACCCTATCTTCTCTAAATATTAACCTTAGATAATA